>NC_037672.1:116982291-117282291 GCF_003255815.1 Theropithecus gelada
TTTTTTTTTTTTTTTTTTTTTTTTTTTGAGACAGAGTCTTGCTTTGTTGCCCAGGCTGGAGTGCAGTGTCGTGATCTTGGCTCACTGCAACCAGCCTCCCGGGTTCAAGTGATTCTCCTGCCTCAGCCTCCCGAGTAGCTGAGATTACAGGCATGCACCACCATGCCAGGCTAATTTTTGTATTTTTAGTAGAGATGGAGTTTCACCATGTAGGCCAGGCTGGTCTCGAACTCCTGACTTCAGGTGATCCACCTGCCTTGGTCTCCCAAAGTGCTGGGATTACAGGCGTGAGCTACAGCGCCAGGCCAAAATTTTTAACACATTGAAGACAATAATATCACACATGCTGGGTGCGGTGGTTCACGCCTTAATTCCAGCACTTTGAGAGAGTGAGGCAGGCAGATTGTTTGATCTCAGGAGTTCGAGATCAGCCTGGGCAACAAGATGAAACTGTCTCTATCAAGAAAACCACAAAAGTTAGGCATGGTGGCACATGCCTGTAGTCCCAGCTACTCGGGAGCCTGAGGTGGGAGGATCACTTGAGCCTAGGAGGTAGAGATTACAGTGAGCTGAGATTGTGCCATCGCACTCCAGTCTGGGTGACAGAGCCAGACCCCGTTTCAAAAAAAAAAAAAAAAAAAAAAAAAAAGGCGGTTAGTTTTCCTTTCCAGGAAAAAGAAAAACGTTTGTAAGGAAATTTTCTGAGGGTGTCCCCAGCAGTAACTAGAAAAAGAAAAACGTTTGTAAGGAAATTTTCTGAGGGTGTCCCCAGCAGTAACTAGAGAAAGCTTGCCTTGGCCAACAAATATTATTATGTGGTCCTTGCCATAATCCTAGTGGCATAGCTTGATAACTCTGGCCATCGAGAGGAAACAATTAACTTCCTTTGTTCTGATTTCTCGCTTTTTCAAGTAATATTTTGCATATAATTTGGCTTCCTGGGTATACTCACCTATAACAAGATAATTTGCTAATAACTGAATGTAAGTATCTGGTTACTTTCATAATTGTGGTGTTCTCTGTAAATAAGAATGCATCCTTTTTAATTTAAAGTTGTTTTAAAGTTGTTTCTGTGTTTGGTTCTTGGGAGTTGTCAACTCCTGTTCTGATTTCCTCTGGGTGTACCCGTAGTAAAAATCTCAGATTACCCAAGTTGAAATGAAATGAGATGATGGCCCAGTGGTCTTCCTGTCTATGGGGGCCTTGTCAGGCAGCCAACTGATCTGTCTTGAGAGACAATTGACTTCACTGCCATATGTTCCATCCTCACTGCAACACTGATTACCCTAAGTATGGGGTGTTCTGGCTCATCCTGTGTTTGGTCATTGGGTGAGCATAAATCAATACATTTTTCCGTTACTTTTTCTCACAGATTGAACAGCAAATGCATTGAGACCCTACTACCCTGTTGAGCACAGCAGAGCATTTTAAAATGAAATAAGAATTCCCAATCTTCAAAATGTTTATAGTATAGAAGTGATAAAACAAGTATGCAACAGTACAAGACAAGACTATTCTAAGGATTTTACAAGAGATACAGAAAATGACTATGGTATTCACAGGAGACAGAAATCACCTCCAATTGAGGAGAAAGGCTTAATGGTATAAAAGAACTTTGACGAAGTCACTGCTAAAGTGACAATTTCAAAATCCAATTTTTTTAAAAAAAAAACTCTTTCTTCTTTCTAACACACATGCTTCAAACCCTTTGGAGGCTTTCCACTGTTTGGGAACAAACTCTAAAATATTTAACACACTTTAACACGCGTGTCTCTCTAATTTGACCTTGTCCTGGGCTGTTCTTTGCTCTATGCCCTCAAGCTGCCCTGGCCTTCCTGTAGCTCCTTTATGGGTCTCCCCACCTGGCATAAGACACAGCAATTCTCACTGTCTGAAACTTACTCCATCTCATCTGTATTTCCTACTTCGTGTTTATAAATCCTCTTGATTTCAGTTCAAAATTTAACTCATCAGGAAAAAATCTGCTTGTTGTATTGAACATGAAATCTGCTTGTTAAATGCTCTCATGTGCCACTTAACTTTTCTTCCCAACGTTTGTGTTGTGTTGTGCTGTTTCGCAGTTCTAATTATACTCAAACCTGTTAGATTATTTGGTTACAGTCTGAACCCAAATACTTGAGAGCATAATTTCAAAGAGGAAGAGGGCCTCTGCATGGTGGCTTTTTTTTTTTTTTGCACTGCTTAACATCTTGCATAGTGCCACTCATCACCTGACACATGGTAGGCAGACAATAACTATTTGTTGAATGGATGAGGAAGGCATGAAAAGAAAAAGCAATCTCACATTGAGAGCACAGAGAAAACCCAAGTACAGAGGTGAAAGAGCTGCCCAAGCTCAAAAACACAAAAAGTGATATTTCAGTGGCAGGTAGTCTATTACCAAACTGCAGTATATGGGGTAAAGGGTTAATGACTCAGAAAAGGGACTAATGCCCCACTAAAGCAATCCCATTGTTGTCACTGACCAGAGTCTCCACAGTAAGATCATTTATTGTTTATCAAGTGGAAGAAAAGTATGACAAAGCCTAATCATCTAGAAAAAAAATAGTGTCTTAAAAATATTTGTTCATTGGTTGCATGAAATGTAATTAAGATCAGTTAACAGTGAAAAACCAAAAGCCATCATATAACTGAACAGAGCACCCTGAGTGTGTATTGACATTATAAAGTTGCTATGAACATTCTTGTATGAATCTTTGTGGATATATATTTATCTTAATATTGGGTAAATACATAGAAAATGAATGTGACATTGGTAGATATTCATTTAACTTTATAAGATACTACACAGCTATTTTCCAATGTTTGTAACATTTCACGTTCACTAGCAATGTCAGTTCTAGTTGTTCCACATTCTCATCAACACTTGATATTGTCATTGTTTTAATTTTAGCCATTCTAGTAAGTATGTAGTGGTATTGCACTTTGGTTGCAGTTTTAACTTTGCTGATTAACAATGTTAAGCACTTTTTATGTCTTATTGGTCATTTGTATATTTTCCTTTATAAAGTATCTTTTCAATCTTTTGCAAATTTTTAAAAATAGATTCTTTTTATAATGAGTGATTTGTAGGACTTCTTTATTCTAGATGCAAGTTCTTTGTCTGATATATGTTTTGCAAACATTTTCTCCTGGTCTGTGACTTGCTTATTAATTTTCTTAATAAGTGGTAACTCTTGATGAGCTGAAGTTTTTCATTTTAATGAAGTTCAGTTTTGTTTTTTTAATGGTTAGTGCTTTTTGTCTCCTAAGAAATGTTTGCCAAACTCAAGTTAGTAAAGAATGTCTCCTTTTTCCCCATGGATATATTAACATTTTAGCTTTTTGTTTTAGGTTTATAATATAAATTTAATTAATTTTTGTGTGAAATAGAGGTTTAAGTTAATTTTTTTCAATAGACATCTAGTTTTTCCAGCACCACTTATTCAAAAGAAAGGCTTTCGTTCTTCTGTTGAATAGTTTCAGTGCCTGTGTTAAAAAGTCAATGTGAATCTATTTCTGGAATTTCTATGCTTTTCCTTTGACCGATTTGTGTATCATTATGCTAATACTATTGACTGTTATAACTTTACAGTATGTCTTTAAATTAGTGTCAGTTCTTTTATCTTACTCTCCTTTTCAAGACTAGGTTTTCTAGATATTTTCTATTTTCACATGTATTTTGAAATCAGATTGCCAGTTTCTAAAAACAAAACAAACTTTTAAAAAGCCTTCTGGGTTTTTGACTGGGGCTGTCTTAAGTCCATGGGTCAATTTGGGGAAAAAACAACATTTTAACAATACTGAGTTTTCTGATTCATAGGTATGGTATATCTCTCTGTTAGCGCAAGTGTCCTTTAATTTTTCCTCAGCAGTGATTTGTAGTTTTCAGCGAGAAGTTCTTGCACATATTATATTAAATTTATCCCTAAGAATTTTATGTTTCATGATTTTTAATGTTATTTATATATGGTAGTTTCTACATTTTCTTTTTAAATATTTTTCTTCATTTACTAGTTATAAGTAATACTGAGGTTTTAAATTTTATTTTCTAATTGTGCATTGCCAAAATAATCTAGGAAATCAACTGATTTTTGTTTTTGACCTATTGGTAACCTGTAACATTGCTAAATCCACTTAATGTTTCTAATAGCTTTGTAGATTCTTAGGAATTTTCTACATAAACAATTATATGTAAACAGAGAGAGTTTTAGTTTTCTCTTTCCAATCTTAATGCTTTGTATTTTTTTCCTTGTTATATTGGCTAAGATCTCAAGAAAAATGTTAAATAGGACTAGGGAGAGTGAATATTATGCTTGTTCCCAATCTCCTTGAGAGAAAGCAGTGTCAGTCTTCTACCATCAAGTATAATTTTAGCTATAGATTTTGTATAAATAACTTTTATGAGTCGACTCCTAGTTTGTTAAGGTTCTAAAAATTGTGAATAAGTTTTGGATTTCTTCAAATGCTATTTCTGCATCTACTGAGATGATTATTTTCCCTTTTTATTATGTTTATGTAGTTAAAATTAATAATTAGTTGATTTTTAAATGTTGAAACAACTTTGCCTTCCTGTACAAAACTTCTCTGCGTTATGATGTATTTTCTTTTTTATACATTGCTGGATTTAAATTCCTTATATGTAGTCAGGGTTCTTTTGTGCGTATGTTCATAAGAGCTAATTGTATGTGAAAAAAAATTTTTTTGTTTTGTTCTTATCAGTGTTAAGATTATCTTAGTCTCATAAAATGAATTGGAAAGTGTTCTCTTTTTCTCCTCCTCTATTTCCTGGGAGGAAACAAAGCATAGAATTAGTCTTATTTCTTCCTTAATTGCTTGTGGGATTCCTCAGAGACTGGCCTAAAAATGTGTTTGAGGGAAAGCTATTAATTACAAATTCAAACAAATATGGGGCTATTATATTTTTTAACTTTTTGTATCTGTTTTGGCAATTTGTGTTTTTCCCTCCAGAGAGGTTTTTACATTTCATCTGAATTGCCCAGTTTTTTTGGTATAAGGTTTTTAATAGTATTACCTTATTATATACTTAATGTCTTCAGTTTCCTTACTCTTACCCACACTATTCCTAATAGTAATATTTGTTTTTTCTCTTTTATTCTTGATCAGTCTAGTTATGAGTTTTCCAATTTTATTAATCTTTTCAAAGAATCAGCATTGGCTTTGCTGATTATTCTAGTGTTTGCTTATTTCTATTTCATTGATTCCACTTATATGTTTATTATTTTATTTTTTATGTATTAGCATTTAATTTAGTCTTTGTTTTCTAGCTAAAGTTGAAGTTTAGAACTTCTCTTCTTCTAATAGAGAGCTGTTAGTTTTTCCTTAAGCACTACTTTAGCAGTATTACACAAATTTTGACCTGTTGTGTCTTCATTATCATATAGTTCAAAATATTTCATAATTATCCTTATGTTTTCTTTTTGGATATATAGATGTTTAGAAATGTATTGCTCAATTTCCAAATATTTTGAAATTTTCCTAATAGCTTTGTGTTAATTGATTCTTAATTTTATTTTTTATGGTCTGGAAGCAAACTCTGCATGACTCTAATACAGTTACACGTAGAGAGACTTTTCTGTTGTCCAGCGTATGATCTATCTTAATGAATACTTTATGTGCACTTTGAAAGAATGTGTATTGTCGAAGAACTGAGTATATAATACCCCATAAATGTCAATTAGATTAAATTGTTTTTTATATTCTTCCTGATCTTTCAGTTTACTTACTCTCTTGAATACTGATAGAGGAATGTTTAAAATATCAATAATAATTGTGAATTTGTCAATATTTTCTGTCTGCTTTTTTCTTCATGTAGTTTAAAACTTTATTATTTGGTGCATATGAAAGAGGATTGTTATGACTTCTTGATGACTTGGCTCTTTAGTATCATGAAATGTACACTTTTACTCTTTCATCTATTTATCATAACTTTTAAAATAATGTTATTTACCAATCCCAGGATCTGTGTCATCACTGAGATTCTTACTTTTGTCTGTTATTTTTCATAATTACATGTTATATTTCCTTGTGTCTTCTCATATATAGTAGTGTTTTATTATCTGCAGGGAGTCTGTGGATGCTGTTATCAAGTGTCTGGGTTTTCTTATCTTCCCACGAAGATCATTGAGCTTTGCACTAATAGGCAGTTAAATTAATGGAGGATCAGCTTGATCCCACTGAGACTTGCTGTGAGGCTATAAGACTTTATTTGGTTATGTCTAGCATACCCTTTAGTGTAATCTCCCTTCTCAAACTTATTCCCTCTGGACGGCGAATGAATATCGAGGATATTAAGAAAGTTCTCTCCATTGTGGATGGTTGGAATTCTAATTATTCCCCATACCATGTCATCTCCAGAATCAGTATTCCACTCACAGTCACCCAGTAGCTATTTTGCTCTAGTCCTTGTAAAATCTTGCCCTGTATATACTAGAAAATGGTATTTGGCCAAAACTGCATAGGGGGTCCCCATGAAGATTTCTGTTATTCCTTCTCTGAACATCTTCCCACCCATTAGTACTTTCCTCACAAATTCCAGCTATTTCATAAACCCTGAACACCACTTTCTAATATTATATATGAATTTACTTTGTGTATTTCTCAAATCATCATTATAATTATCATCATTACTTTCTCTCTTCTTTAAATTTATTTATCAATCTTCCACTTCTCGAATTTTTTTCAAGGTTTACGTCTATTTGTTTCTGTCCATACTTATTCAGGGACACTAACCTTCTAGGGATTTACGTCATTAGGAGCCTTTTGCTACTTTTTGCAAACAATCTAACTTGCTTTCAAATTATCCTGGTCTATACAGTTTCTACAACTTCCAAAGGCAACAGATTTGTGGATTTTCCCCCCTCTCTTTTCTGTCTTTTTTCCTTGCTATGAAAGAAGAATTTACCTGTAAAAGATGCTGTTAATATTGGCTGCATGCTCCCAGCTACTTTCAATGTTTTGACTGAGCGCCATACACTTTTTGAATGACTGCTTTAACTTAAAATAATGCACAAATTAAATATACACTATTTTTGCTGGAAGATCTTTCCACAGATTAACCCATAAACTGGAAGTGAAAATCAGTATCAAAAGATCCAGAACACTTGCAAAATATTGAGATGATATGGTATTTTCAGACTGACATCTTATGTTATAAATGCACAGACAATGTCTCTTGCTTTGGAAAACTACTGGTTTCTATAATCTCTTACATCGTGAGAATAGGATCTGCCTATTCATTGGCTTTTTCATTTATATCAACTCTTTCATTAGCATTTATTTAGCTCATGTTCTGTGTCTGGCACTGGATTGGGACACAATAACTTCTTTTAAATGAGAGAATTAACCAAGGGGGGGGAAAAAAAAGAAGAAAAGAAAAGAGTCTCAGTAGGTTGCAAAAGGTGATTTCCCTTGAGTATATGACTAATTATTTTAGTTAGTTAATGTGAGTTTGAGTGGAACACAAAGGACATAATAGGAGAGGGAACAAATCTCTTCTAGCTACTGAGCTGAAGCCACAGAAAATGGGGAAAATGACATACACAAATTAGTACCCAGTGATTTGATCTTGAGTGCACTTTGTCCTGGTTATTTTGATCTTCATTTGCTCTCTGCAATAGTAAATTTGTACATTATGTCAAAAGTAAACATATATGTATATAGGAAATTAAATTACTCTTTCATTGAATCTAAAAAGAGTTAATCTCAAATATACCATGATTTTATGTGTCACTGTGAAAAAATGTGGTCAGTTAAATTATACCACTACATCAGTTCTAAAATGGATCCCAATTTTAGATATATGATCCTTTTTTACGAAAGTATATCTTAGAGTTGGTGAAGGGTATTAAGTAGTATCTTAATAGATTTATCCTGGGCAGCTATGGAAGTCTTCAATTATATAAGAGGACTCAGAGTGAATATTAAATGTAAAAATAAACAACATAAATTTACATTGACAATACAAACTACCTACAACAAAACCACAAAATTTGAATGGGGAAATTTGGTAGATTTGTGACTTCCAAAGCATGTTCAAAAAGGCAAAAGCTATAAAATGTAAAAGTGGATATAAAAAACAAATTGATTCATCAAATAGAAACTTTAATGTGAAATGTTTATAGAAAGTAGTTGATATCTGATAAATATTTTTGAGTAGAAAAGGAGGCAGACAAAAGATATTATGCCTGTGCAAAATATATCTAAAACAAGTTACATTATTTACAGAATTATATAGTGTCCAATATTTTATTATCAATACACTCTCAATCTTCTCAGTGATAGTCAAATCCATAGATGCTGTTAACGTAAAAAGTTAAAATCAATTTACAAACATTCTGATAGTTTTATCAAAGGGTATCGTATTTCTTGCTTTAACATTTCTTTCATCTTTAGTATAACTACATTTCGTGGAATCTTCACATTTGCAAATATTCACTTGCACAGTAATATGTGAATTCAAGTCATTCTTACCTGATAGGTCCTCAACAGAGAACATGTAGGTTCTCTGTATCCTTGATGCAGGTAGAACCTGGTGAGTGTCAAGATACCAGTTTAGCTTGAATCCAGTTTTTGAAAAGATGTTTCCTATCTCTCCTACCCCTTTCCCACTCCACTGGAGAGAATATAAAATAATCTAATTTCCCACAAAATTTAAATCATGTGGATACAAAGTACTGACAATTTCAAAGTCAGGGTAAAAAGTAAACTTACGTAAGCTGTTTAGTGGGAGAAATATGACATGAGTGGGATGGTGATGGCAAAATGTGTAAGTATATGCATAGCTTAGATTTAAGCTCTTTAAGAAGAGAAATCATACTTTGCACATTTTAAATTACTGTGCCATGAAACTGGAAAGACTCTAGAAAATATAATATACAACTACCTCTTAAATGCATATATTGAAAACGGAATCCAATTCTCTGCCTTCAGTTCAGCACTTCCCTCACAAGGCTGAGCATTAACTAGATTTTTGTTTTAAAAAGATATTTGTCATTATATTGTCTAGATGACCACCCCAACTGAGTATTTAAATGGCTCATACCCCATCATGCTAAAGAGAAATAAAACCATGTCAATACACTGGAAAAAGCATACCTAATCATTATAAACTTTCTGTATCAACTTCCTCATAAAAAAAATGAAACTAAAAAAATTAAAGAACTTATTTAAAGTTCTTTTCAAAAATAGCACACCTGTTTTACTCTATTTAAAAAAATATATATTTTTAATTTTTGTGGGTACATACTAGGTGTATCCTTAGGAGGTGCATGAAATGTTTTGATGCAGGCATTCAATGCATACTAATCACATCAGGGTAATTGAGGTATCCATCACCTCAAGCATGTATCTTTTCCTTGTGTTACAAATAATCTAATTATACTGTTTTAGTTATTTTAAAATGTGCAATAAGTTATCGTTGACTGTAGTCACTCTGTTGTGCTGTCGTATACTATGTCTTTTTTTATTCTAAGCATATTTGTGTACCCATTAACCACCCCCACTTCTCTCCTCGCACCCCCACTTCTCTTCCCAGGCTCCGATAACCATCATTCTTACCTGCTATCTTCATGAGTTCTATTGTTTTAATGTTTAGCTCCCACAATGTCAGAATGAAAAGTAACTTTAAGTAATCTTAAGTGAGAACATGCGAAGTTTGTCTTTCTGTACCTGACTTATTTCACTTAACATAACGACCTCCAGTTTCACCCATGTTGGTGCACATGACAGGATCTCATTTCTTTATGGCTGAAGAGTACTCCATTATGTATATGTACCACCTTTTCTTTATTCTTAAAACTTAGGTTGTTTTACATCCTTTTTTCTAAGAGAAAATAAATTTATTGTTACACTGACCTGCAGAAACTATTGACAGAGAAACAAGTAAAATGTATATAGAAAAATTCCTGTCTACCAGGAAAAAAAGGGCACAGAAAAGTATGCAAAGGCCTTCTTTACAAACGAGATTATCAAAATAACAAATACTTTTATGGAATATTAACTTTGATGAGTGTAGAGAAGTAAAAAGGGAACATATTTTGTTCAGTTCATTTACCATTTCACATATGGGCTAACCCTTTTGTTTATATGTGCTATGAATATTTTTAATTTCTATGCTTGATTACTTTTTGTACTTTTCGTGTCTCTTTTTTTCTATCACCCATAGGTCATTATTTCTCCAACTGTAAAACATTTTGGCCAGGCGCGGTGGCTCATGCCTGTAATCCCAGCACTTTGGGAGGCCGAGGCGGGCTGATCACAAGGCCAAGAGTTCGAGACCAGTCTGGCCAACATAGTGAAACTCCATCTCTACTAAAAATGCAAAAAATTAGCTGGATGTGGGGGTGTGTGCTTGTAATCCTAGCTACTTGGGAGGCTGAGGCAGGAGAATCACATAAACGCAGGAGGTGGAGGTTGCAGTGAGCCGACACTCCAGTCTGGGCAGCAATGTGAGACTCCATCTCAAAAAAACAAAAAAAACACATTTTATGTTTATTTTGTTTGTATCATTCTTCTACCACCAAAGATGCTGACCTTGTCTGTTTACTGTATATTCCAAGTAGGAGGACAATTACACCCATATTCTAAGAGCTCTGTAGATTTAGAAAAAGTGGTGTTTCCCAGCAACCCTTGAGAAATAGCAGCTGAGAGGTCCTGAAAATAAATTGAGTAAAATTAAAGCACCTGTAAGTCATTTGGCACAGGTAGGCAACTGTCACTTTAGCTTTTCCTTTCTTAGTTAATGGACTTGGTTACATAATGCGTTATAATTCCAAGTGATACTGTTTGGTCTTCTGAAATTTAAACTTCCAAAACTTAAGACAGTGATGAAAGGCAAATGGCACCTTGGCTGACTTCTCAACTTTTTAGTGTGGAGTATGGTGTCTTGTGATGAGAACACACAAACAAAGAACTTTAATCAAGACTGGTTTTAACTGCAGTTCAGTGTAACAATGTGCAATAAAGGCATGAGAGCCCCAACCTCACACTCAGTGACACTCTTGTTTCTTTGGTGTTTGTGGGGTTAGGATGTTCTGAGAAGAGCAAATATTGTTTATTTTACTTTCATAACAAGTCAGCCCTCTTGTCTTGGCCTCCAGTTTTATGAGCAGCATAAAAAAATTCAACAATTGCTAACAAATAAAATGAAGCAAAGAATCAGTTTTCTGAGTCAAGAAATTCTTAATTGTTATGACCATTACTATAAAATCTGAAACAATAAAGAGTCCCTTTTAGAGGCTGAGTATCCTTTCACACGACCCACTGTTACAGACCAGAAGTGGGGATGAATTTTATAGGGTAGTCCCATGCACTCCTAAAGGCTTACTTCCAAAAGCAAACATTCATTTTGGGCTATACACAGCCTAGCCCATTTCCCAGACTCCTGAGCAGAAATGGGACCCACAGGTCTAAAGGAAACAAATAAATATTCATTTTATCAATACAGAAACAGAGCATGGCCAGGAACACGTATTATTCTATAAAAGTCCATGTAAAGACAACTTCAGCAAAATCTTTTGAAAACATTTAGATGAGAAGCTGAAATTTTTACGCCTAATTCTTGGCATCGTTTAATCTTGGAGAACAAATTTTTACATGTGTGTCATTCCCATCTCCCACTATCACAGCAGATATTTCTATCAGTTCTTTTCCTTTTTTTTTTTTTTTTTTTTTGAGATGGAGATCCGCTCTTGTCGTCCAGGCTAGAGTGCAATGGCCGCAATCTCAGCTCACTGCAACCTCCACCTCCTGGGTTCAAGCAATTCTCCTGCCTCAGCCTCCCAAGTAGCTGGGATTACAGGCGCCTGCCACCACGCCTGGCTAATTATTTGTATTTTTAGTAGACATGGGGTTTTGCCATGTTGGACAGGCTGGTCTCGAACTCCTGACCTCAGGTGATCCACCCACCTCTGCCTCCTGAAGTGCTGAGATTACAAGCATGAGTCACCGCGCCCAGCCAGATATTTCCATCAGTTATTTTCTACAGAGCTTTTCCTGCAGTCAATTCTGATAAACCAGAGCGTTATGCAAATTAAATTCTACGGACCATCTCTGGTCAAGTCCAATATATTTGATGTTAAAATTGTATGTCTTTGGGACCAAATTAACATAAATTTACTGAATATTTAATTACTAAAGTATTTTGTAGGGCTACATGGGATCACGGTGAGGCATATGATGTGGTGTGCACCCTGGAGGAACTTTTAATCGAGGAAGGGAAAGACATACGCTATCATCCTAAGTGTTAAGTAACAACTGGGCAAGATGGCCCAGAGGGCCAGATAGGGATTCTGGATGAGAGGAAAGGGCTAGAAGATGTAAAAAGTTTAAGGAGACAAAGAGCAACAGTCAGAGAGTTTGACTAAGGAGGGGAGGAGTAGAGAAGTAAGACATGATCCAGAGTGGAAGAGATAGGAGAATTGCTAGGAGGGGCTGCAGGCGTAGTGGTCACTGATCCTGAGGAGCAGATGTTTACTCTCTGCTTCATTCTATGTTGCCTACTGGCTCTAGGTGACTCCTTGCCACAGTCAGAAAGCTGGGTTCTGATATTGGAGCCATAGATGCTTCAGTGATTCTATAAAGCTTAATAATCATCAGGAATATGTTTGGATTGTTTGCAGCTATATGTGTTTTTATGGAGAACAAACAGTAAAATCAAACCCATTCTTGCACATTCAGTTTTATACAATCGAAGAACACAAAAACATTTTTCTAAGACTGAATTAGGTACTAGACATAAAAATGTACCTTTGTAAAATGCACCATATACAAAAACCACAAATACTTTTGCACCAACCTAATAATTAGTTATTGCATAGCTTTTGTGTGAGTGGTTTTTTTGAACTCACACAAACTAAGCATTCTTACTATGCATTTATGAGAGGAAACTAATGGTTCTTTCTAAAATTTATAGAAAATGACTTTTGCCATGGGACTTTTCATGAAGTTATTATTTAATATGTTTACTCTAGTACATTCACTATGTATCATAAAAGATTCACTTATTAATGCAGCATAGACTGCCATGTTTCTGTTATAGGGATTTAATTTATTGAAAGTAACCGTGTTAATTTATAATAATTCCAAATAACTCAAATTATCTATTATTACATCAAAAGGATATTAATTATATGAACGTGCCAAAATCAATGTCCAGATTATTTGAACATAACTTGTCATAATCTCTGTTTTCTGATTGGTATCTTCAATTAATCTCACATTTTCCCAGAAAGGCACAATGTCAAATTGTATGCAACTGGATATAATCTTCACAAGTGCTTACTCGGATCATTCTCTGCTTGAAAGGAAATTTCTCCCAATACAACCAAAGTTGCCTGTTTATTTAGTTTTAAAATACTTAAAACATAAAACACCGGATGAACTGAAAAAACATTCAGACAGATTTCCTACAGGGAGCTCAGAGCTTAAATACAGTTACCAGGGTTGCAGATGGTCAGTCTATATGAAAAAGTCTATCAAATTACTGATTTCTTCCTCAGACAGATGGCAACGGGACCTGGCAGAAGCTCAATTTTCAGGTTGTGGATGCACGTGTGTGTGTATGTTTGTGTGTATGTGTAATTGTTGAAGAACGAAGGTCTTTTACTCTGCAAGACAAAAATAATTGCATATGTTACCTAGACCCTATTTGTCAGTATAACACTGAAGATTAATCCTTGAGCTTTGAAGATATGCAGGAAAGGAATACTTCACCTAACAGGAAAAAAATTGTAAGGCTGCTGTTTTACGTAAACTCTGGTCTAACTTTCTTATTAAAACTCAAAATAAAACAACAGTGAGCACTTGAAAGAGTTGCAGGTTGATTTGATTGGTAAGAAAATTTGGAATTTAATATGAATTTTTACTCTTTGAAAACTGGAGACTTGGTTTTTTCATTAGTGATGGGTAGTTTAGAATTCTAAAATATGTTAATTTACAACTTTCCACTTATAAGAATCAAAATGTTATTCTTTATAACTGCTTGTTCCTTGCCTTTAAAAAAAATACAATTCTTTATTCAATTTGAGCTCACCTCTTCTGAAAAATAAATTAAAGACTCTTAAGGAATTGTTCATAGCAGAGCAGCACTATACTTAATAGCGCTCCTTTGCCGTATCTGTGCAGGATACAATAGTTTCATTAGCTCTTTGAGCTAGTAAAGCTTCTTGAAAATCTCCATGGCGAAACAACTGTTTTTCTCCTAAAATTATTCTGTCATCTGACAAATCTCAATCATTTATTATGAGAACAGTTAAAGATTAATGATTTTTTTCCCCTGTTTCTTATGATCTTGGACATGGCAAGTCAGCAAGCAAATTTCCAGTCTAATTTCTGGTGGAATCTGTCCCAGGGAACAAGAAATTTTGAGAAGAACATGAGTTGGACATTGCTTAGGGCTAGATGTGAGTAAACCATCTATCTCCTCAGAAAATGGAAGACAGCCACTTATTTGACAGTGAAGGCTCGGTCAACTGACAGGGCAGACAATTGACAGAGCCGGAAAAGTGCATCTGGTGCATTATTAAGTATCAGGATGATGAACAGAGCTCATAATTAAGCTTGTACTTAACAGCTCATTGCCTTGAGTAATAATACCAATGACTTTCAAAAAGCATCCTCCTTTCTTTTCTCTCATTGTTCTCACAAATAAATGTAACAATGTCAGAGTTGTCATCACCAGGAAAATTTGTCAGCCCTTTTCTTAATTAAAACCTTCTCTCTAGCCTTCACATTAGAATTTTTATCTTTATCATTTAAAAAAAAAAATTTTAAATCGCTCTTTGGAAAAAAACACCATATAAATCCCCAAATAACATATGTCAGCACAATTACATGTTGTCAGGCAACTACTTAATTTATATATGTCTATATACAAGGAAAAAGAAAATTCTTAAAGTCACCTCATATGAATACTGTATTTTGATGGATAGAAACACTAAAATAAATTATTCAACAGAAATGACATAATATGGTGTTCTGTAAAATCTGTATTACATTATCAGAATATCTTTGCATAAAGACTGAGTTCTTTCTATTGGAGATAGAAGGGAAAGCAGGTATTAGCAAATAATTAGAAATAATGTTTACACAAAACTAATATGTCCTAGTTTTATAAAATAAAAGTAAGATTTGAGTTAAGGTTAAGTAAGGAGAAATTAGAATTCATAGTCAAGTGAAATAAAATGTGTAAGTTTTATTAAATAAGAAACCAACACATAAAAAAATAGTAGCTGAGAGAGAGTGATTTTTATTGTGTTAAGAATACTTAACATGAGATCTACCCTCTAACAAATTTTTAGGTGGGCAATACATTATTGTTAACTATAGACCCAGTATTCTACAGCTGTCCTCTAGACCTTAATCATCTTACAGAACTGAACAATTATACCCATTGAATAGCAACTCCCCATTTCTTCCTACCCACAGCCCCTGGCAACCATCATTGTCCTCTCTGCTTCCATGTTTTATTATTTTAGATACTTGATTTAAGTGATATTATGCAGTATTTGTCCTTCTGTGACTTGCTTATTCACTTAGCATAATTTCCTCAAGGTTCATCCATGTTGCCATATGTACCAGAAATTTCTTCCTTTTTAGGGCTGAATATCCCATTTTATGTATATGCCACATTTACTTTATCCATGCATCTGTTAATGTACATTTAGGTGGTTTCCACATCTTGGCTATTGTGAATAGTGGTACAATGAATGTGGAAATGAAGTATCTCTTTAAGATCTCAATTTGAATTATTGATAGAGGGTGATTTTAGTACAGCAATTAGCCCCAGATCAAATGGACTATTTAAAAATTGTGGGTTCTGTGTATTCTGATGCCTATAAATTTTACATGGATTTTCTGGGAAGAGTTTTTGATTGTTATATGACATAGGAGACAAAGCATTGGACAATATACAGATCAAGAGTTTGGACCTCAAATTTCAGATCAGGATCGCAGAACTCAAATTTCTGACAAATACAGAAAGTAAGCAAATTCACAGTTGCTAATGTTGTTATTTTTGCTATTATAATCATCATTGTTGTTGTTGTTATGTAGTTGAAACCCAAGTATACCTGCTCCTTCTGTAGTCAAGTAATTTATATGCTCTGGAACAATGGCAATTAAGTGAATTGTGTGTTACAGAAGACTGAGTAGTATCTCCTCCCCTGATTATCTCCAGTTCCATTCTAAATCAAAACCCCATACAGGCTAAAAGGAAAGACTGGACAAAGTTCTGGTTTTCATACTGGCTCCTATCCTTATGAGCCATCTGACTTTTGGCAGGTCAGTTATACATTTTGGGCTTCAATTACTTTATATGTGAAAAAAGGGGTCATGATAATACCTACCTTGTAGGTAGAGATAAATAAATGAGACAATGTATGTGAGGAGTTTAGTGTAGTCTGGCTTCTGGTAAAAATTTAATAAATGATACATATTCTGCTTAGACTACATGGAAAGAGTTTCCTATGACAAGAAAAGAATATTATCTTTTACAAATCATTCACCCTGCTGATTAACAAGGTGTATGACAAAGATAAAATATAATAATGAACCCTCATGGGAAAATGATAGGAGAAAACCTCTTTTGTTGGTACTTGGATTTTGTGTCAGAAAAGAACAGCATTGTCAGCAACCCAATCAAATACCAAGATATGGGAACCCTTGTCTCAGCTTTGGGGACACAGTGAACACTTACCCTGTGAGCCAGCATGAGAGAACTGACTTAAAGCATCTTTGTCATTGGGATTGGACTCTTGGTTATTTGGAATTTTTACAAATATGATAGCTTGAAATATTGCTCAGGGATGCCCTGGGTACACCGCATAATAGAAAGCATTTGGTAGCTGTCTCTGTTAGGGCAACACATCCCACAGTGAATTATTCTATTCCAGCTATTGCCCCAATCCAACCTAGCTAATTGCTGGCCACTGACCCTTCAAGGGTGGCATAGTCTGCCTGCTCTATTCTCTCTTTCATCCCTGATATCCTTTTATTCTGCCTTTTCTTTCTGCTCCTTGCCTACAAGACCAGTCTAACTCTGCTGGCCTAAGCATTTGATCCACCTTGCCAAAGCTTTTGCCCAAACTTGTAAAATTTCCGACATAAAGTCAGAACAAAAGATAGTTCATTTCCTACTCACTTGTCCTCACAATTATCCGATATTACAGTTCATCTCTTATGAACCTTGGCAACCTTGCACCTCTGCCCCTATGTCCTACTTACTGGCACAAAGTCAGCCATAGTTAAATCTACCACTTCACATGTCGCACACCTACGACAAACTAGCTCAGTGAGGCTGGAGAAAAATGCACAGTTGCAACTTCATTCACAATGCAATTTCCATTTACAATTATGTTTTCACCACCAAATATACCAACCTACCTGCATCTAAACATGCATATTGGCTATTCCCCCTGTCTTCACTGAGTTCAACCTTTCCATTTGTGCTGCTCACCACCTCACATCTTACTGTTTCAGGCAATTTGCTCCTACAATTATTCACTCTTCTGCATCATCAAATTTTCCCATCTATTCCGTCATTCTGATCAGCATATGTTGCTGTACTATTGCCCACATTTAAATAGAAGCCTCCATTACCTATTACCTCTTCTGGCTGCCATTGGAATTGTCTGCCTTCCTTACAGTGGTATTTCCTTTTATATATAATGATGTTTCTTATAAAAATGTGCTCATAATTCCTACTTTTTCAACTCTATTATTTTTTGATCCAGCTGAAATAAGATTTGACCCTCCTCTCCACTAAATCTAATCTTATCAAAGATCTCTATATTGCCAAATCCAATGGTCAATTCTCAGTCTGCATCTAATTTGATTTTTCAGGAGCTCTTGACAACATTTGACCACACTACCTTCTTCAATCACTTTATTCACTTGCAAGCCAGAAAAGCAAGCTTTTCCTGGTTTTCCTCTTTTTCCCATGGATATCCAGTTTCAGTCTCTTTTGGTTTATCTTCTTCATTTTAGTTATTTACAATTTTAGAGGATGCTCCAAGATGCTGTCTTCAGCCACTCTCTCTCCAAGTGATTTTAATTTTTTTTTTTTTTTGGCTCCCAAATATATGTTTTCAGTTTTGGCCTCTGAGCTTCAAACTCAAGTTTTTCAACATCTCCATTTGGAAATCTAATTATTTAAAAATTAAGCTTTATTTGCTTTTTTGTCTCCTCCCCATACAGACATTTGCCCCAAGTCTTTACAGACTCATAAATGGCATCTCCATTGTTTCAGTTGCTCAGGTAAGACATCTTGAAGTCATCCTTGAACTTCTGTCTTTTCCTCACACTTTGTATTGAATTAATTAGCCAATCCTGGTGGCTCTATGTTGAAAATATAAAATAAATAAATAAATAATTTGAAGAAACAAAACAGATCTTGGATCCGACCTCACCATCTACCAGTCTGGTTCAATTCATAATCATTCTTTATCTGGACTTCTAACTTGTCTCCCTGAACTCTTGACTTTCTGCAATCTCTTCTCCACACAGCAACCAGAATGATTTTATTAAAGATTAAATTGCATCATGTCACTCCTCTGCTTAAATCATGGTAATAAAATTAGAATACAGTTCTAACTTCTTACTGTGGTAAGCAGGGCTCCTCATGATCCGATTTTTTGTTTTGTTTTGTTTTGTTTTTTGAGATGGAGTTTTGCTCTTGTTTCCCAGGCTGGAGGCTGGAGTGCAGTGGCACGATCTCAGCTCACCGCAATCTCCGCCTCCCGGATTCAAGCGATTCTCCTGCCTCAGCCTCCTGAGTAGCTGGGATTACAGGCATCACCATTACACCAGGCTAATTTTGTATTTTTAGTAGAGATGGGGTTTCTCCATGCTGGTCAGGCTGGTCTCAAACTCTCGACCTCAGGTGATCCACCCACCTCTGTCTCCCAAAGTGCTGGGATTACAGGCGAGAGCCACCGCACCCAGCCATGATCTGGTCTTTAACTACTTTAACAAACTTACTTGCTATTCCTCCTTCTTGTTACTCTGCTTCAGCTATGCCAAATTTCCTGCTTTTCTGCCAACATAACAAGCTTGTTCCTGCTTCAGGGATTCATATATGCTATTCCTTCTGCTTAGGGTATACTTTACTCTGGTATTCACACAGAACGTCCCCTTTTCATTCATCAAGTTTCTATTCAGATGTTGCCTCCTCGAAGGGTCTTTCTTGATAGCATAAATGATATGAATATGTGCACACTAAAAGTTGTGTTTTAATAAAGCAATTTTTAAACAGAGACATAAGTGGCCTATTTGGGGGAAGTATGTTTTATCTCCCTCAAATATATATTTTAAAATACATCGCCATTTTCAAAGACATTCTTCATATAATGACGAGACCTATCACTGCTACATGAATAATGTTCTTACCTTAAAGCTGAACTTAAGTCTATGTCATTCTCTAATTTTAAAAATTCAGAATTAATGTTTTAAATGTCTCAGAATATATACAAATCCTTAATATAACTTTACAGGTAGGAAATACAATAAAGTTTGAATTTATAAGTGTCTGGGTTACAAGAACATCAAATAATAAATAATAAGATACATAACTTCAGATCCTGACCCTAAGATTTATATTTAAGAGACCCAGAGTAGCCAAAAGAATCTTGAAAAAGAACAAAGTTGAAGGACTTGCATTTCCCTATTTCAAAGTTTACTACAAAGCTACATTAATAAAGACAATGTGAAGTTTACAGAAAAATAGACACATAGGCCAATGGAATGAAACTGAGAGCCCAGTACTAAACTGTTACATTTTTAATCAATTTATTTTGGGCAAGGGTGTCATGACTATTCAATGGAAAAAGAATAGTTTTTTTCAACAGATGATTCTGGGACAAATAGATATTCACATGCAAAAGAGCGAAGTTGGACCCCCTCCCCCCACCCTATACAGAAATTAATTCAAATTGGATCATAGGCCTAAATGTAAGAGCTAAAACTGTAAAATTTTTAGAAGAAAATATATGCCTAAGTCTTCATGACCTGGGATTACACAAAGCCTTCTTTATTGGGGATTAGGCGAAAGCACAACACACAGAAGAAAAAAATATATAAATTGAACTTTATAAAAGTTAAAAGCTTTTGTGCTTCAAAAGATATCATCAAGAAAATGAAAAGACTACCTTCAGAACTGGAGAAAGTATTTGAAAATCATTTATCTGATAAGGGATTTGTATCTAGAATACATAAGGAACTCTTACAACATAATAATAAAAAGACAAATAACCCGATTAAAAACAGACCATAGACCCAAATAGACATTTCTCCAAAGAAAATTTACAGATGGCCAATAAATACATAAAAAGAGTCTAAGCATTCCTCATACCCACCAGGATGCCCATGGGAAAAAAAAAAAAGACACAAAATAAGATGTATTGGTGAGGAAGTGACAAAACTGAAACTCTCCCACTCTGCCCATGGGAATGTAAAATGGTGCAGCTGCTTTGGAAAACAGTCTTGCAGTTTCCCAAAAGTTAAACATAGGAATGCCATGTGACCCAGAAATTCTACTGCTGGTATGTGTCTACACAAAAACTTTTACATAAATATACATACAGCCATGAACTGCATAAGGATGCTTCAGTCAATAATGGACCACATATATGTTGGTGGTTCCAAAAGGTTATGATAAAGCTGCCCTGTACAAGTGTACCATTTTTTCATCTTGTATGCCTCATTTTTACCATACTTTTTCTATGTTTAGATATACAAATACCATTTTGTTACAATTGCCTACAGTATTCTATACAGTAACATGTACAGGTTTGTAGCCTAAGACCAATACACAATACCATACAGACTAGGTGTGTTATACCATCTAGGTTTGTGTAAGTACCTTCTATGGTGTTGGCATAACAACAAAATCACCTAATGATGCATTTCTCAAAACATCTGCTTGTTTCATGACTGCAATAGCCGAAAAGTGGAAACAACTCAAATATGGATCAACTGATGAAGTAATAAATAAAATGTGGTATATCTATACAATGGAATACTATCTAGCAATAGAAAGGAGCAAAGTACTGCCACATGCTACAGTGTGGGTAAATCTGGAAAATGTTATTCTAAGTGAAGAAGACATTGGCAAAAGACAAGGTATTGCGTGATTCAATAAGTAAATTACTGGTTGCTTAGGACTGCAGTGTGCCTAAGGAGGGAATGGGGAATGAATACTAATGAGTGTGGTTCTTTTCTTTTGGAGGTGATAAAAACGTTTTAACATTGATTGTGGTGATGGTTTCACAACTTTGTGAACACACTGAAAACTGATTGAAATATGTATGTTAAATGAGTGAATTGTATAGTTGTGAGTTATATCAATAAAGTTGTTAAAAGCCAAAAGTAAGCACAAAATGTTAAAATTAAAATTTAAAATTTAAATAACACATCTTGGATATGTTGTTATAGGTTTAATTGTTTTGTTTTCCTACTTTGTAGCTTTTTGTATTGCCTAAATTTTTGTAATAATAATGTTAAAATCACATAAAATAGTTATTTCTAGTTTGAAAAATATTAATTTAGTCAAATATTTACTGAGTATCTATCAGAAACAGATATTATCAAATAAACATTAATTATTAAGAAAACTAAGAACAAATATGATTTGAATCTTGCTTTGTTTCTCTTTTCAGTTTATTTCTGTTACTTAAATTTATGAGTTTCTTGTATTTATTTATTTATTTATTTATTTAGAGATGAAGTGTTACTCTGTCACCCAGGCTGGAGTGCAGTGGTGTTATCTCAGCTCATTGCAACTTCTGCCTCCTGGGTTCAAGTGAGTTTCCTGCCTCAGCCTCCCTAGAAGCTGGAATTACAGGCACCCGGCACCACACTGGGCTAATTTTTTTTATTTTTAGTAGAGACGAGGTTCCACCATGTTGACCAAGCTTGTCTCGAACTCCTGACCTCAAATGATGTGCCTGCCTCAGCCTCCCAAAGTGCTGGGATTACAGGCATGAGCCACTGCACCTGGTCTTAAATTTATGAATTTCTTGCAACTTCTTCAACTACCAATATGTCTTTATAAGTTTTAAGTTAATGCTAATTTATTTAGTTCTCATTAAAATATACTAATTAGGTTGCAAAACTCTTTGGGATTACTTATCTATTTAATCCCAATAAACCAATTAGATTTCTGGTCCTGGTTTATTAAAATTGAAAATCCATTTCATATTTAATGGATATTATATATGATAATTATAATTCCTTCAATTTTGATTTAAAAGTTAGTTTAAAAGATATTTAGCTTAAGGTCTACAGCACAATTTTATAGCAGCGGTCCTCAACCTTTTTGGCACCAGGGGTCTGTTTCATGGAAGACAATTTTCCAAGGATGGGGATGGTTTCAGGAAGAAACTGTTCCACCTCAGATTATTAGTCATTAGATTCTCATAAGAAGCACGCAGCCTACATCCCTTGCATGCTCAGTTCACAATAGGGTTCTGCTTTTGTTTGAGAATTGAATGCCGTCACTGATCTGACAGGAGGCAGAGCTCAGGGAGTAATGCTTACTGGCCTGCAGCTCACGTCCAGCTGTGTGGCTGGGTTCCTAACAGGCCATGGACCGGTACTGGTTCACGGCCTGAGGGTTGGGGAATCCCTGTGTTATAGGATACATACAAATAAGAAAAAAGTTACTTTAGTGAAGCAAATTAACATATCCATCATCTCACATAGTTACAAATTTTTGGGTTGTTTCTATGGCAAGAGCAGCTAAAAGCTACTAATTTATCATGAGTACCACATACAAGATAATTTTATTACCTATAGTCATGTCACACATTAGATCTCTAGACTTTTTTTTTTTTAGACAGTCTCACTTTGTTGCCCAGCCTGGAGTACAGTAGCACAATCTCAGCTCACTGCAAACTCCATTTCCCAGGTTCAAGTGATTCTCCTGCCTCAGCCTCCTGAACAGCTGGGATTACAGGTAAGCGTTACCATGCTCAGCTATTTTTTTGGTACTTTTAGTAGAGACAGGGTTTCACTATGTTGGCCAGGCTGGACTCAAACTCCTGACTCAAATGATCCACCCCCATTAGCCTCCCAAAGTTCTGGGATTACAGGCGTGAGCCACCTAGCCCAGCCTATCTTTTATCCTACATATCTGCTCCTTTGTATCCTCTGACCTACGTATCTCCATTTCCTCCCTACTTCCATCTCCCCAAACCCCACCAGGTAACTACTCTTCTGTCTGCATATTTGATTTTTTTTTTTTTTCAGATTGCAAATATAAGTGAGATCATGCAGTATTTTTCTTTCTTTGTCTGGCTTCACTTAGCACAATGTCCTCCAGACTCATCCGTGTAGTGGCAAATGGCAAGATCTCGTTCTGTTTTAGGCCTGAGTAATTTTTTTGCATATATGTGCCACAGTTTTCTTCTCCATTCATCCACCAGTGGACACTTACTTAGGTTGTTTCTATATCTTGACTATTTGTGATCATGCTGCAATGAACATGGGAGTGTACATCTTTTTTTCTTTTTAAAAATAAACCTCTTTTTTCCTTGTTTCTTATTTACTTTATTTTTTACTTTTATTTTGGCTTCATAGGTACATGTGCAGGTTTGTTATATAGGTAAATTGCATGTGTGGGGGTTTGGTGTACAGATTATTTCATAAGTCTGGTAATAATTTTAGTATCTGATAGATAGTTCTTCAATCCTCACCCTACTCCTACTCTCAACTCTCAAGTAAGCCTCAGTGCCTATACCCTTCTTTGTGTCCATGTGTACTCAATGTTTTAGCTCCCACTTATAAGTAATAACATGAAATATTTGGTTTTCTGTTCCTGCATTAGTTCCCTTAGGATAATGGCCTCTAGTTTCACCTATGTTGCTGTAAAGGACATGATCTGATTCATTTTTTATGGCTGTGTAATATTCCATGGTGTATATGTGCCACCTTTCCTTTATCCAGTCTGCTGTTGATGGGCATCTGATCTAAGTTGATTCCATGTCTTTGTGAATGTGAATAGTACTGTGACGAATATACACAGACATGTGTCTGTTCTCAGGCACTGTGACTGCAGCCTTTTTTGGGGCTATGGCACTGCTGCCAGTCTGTTCTAGGGTCCAAGACTTGTAGAGGTCCCTGGTACTTGAGAGTTGCTTCAGCAAAAACGCTGGGTGGCTCTCTGCCTCAGTTTAGAAGTGTGGGGTGTTGCTGTGGGGAAGGCAGTGTGAGGTTGGGGGTGGGCAGGGGAATGTTCCTGTTCCCAGGGTTGCACAGATGTCTTTGGAGAGTGTAAATCTCCCCAGGGACTCTCACTCACTCACCCGTTCCTGCACTGGGGAGCTTCTCCTGGCTCTGCATTATTCCCAGATGGGCTGCCCAACTTAACTCCTCTTTGCTCTCTGGGTCCCCTTGATGCCTTGATGGAGCAGGCATAAGTTCTTAGATGATCTACTTAGAGGCTCAGTGTTCACTAGCCTTTTGTTTCCTCCCTGTTAGAGAGGCACACATGAGCTGTTTCTAGTCCACCATCTCCATGCACATGTGTTTATAAGGTGGTTTCATTTCCTTAGAGTATATGCCCAGAAGAGAGATTACAGGGTCATATAGTAGTTCTATATTCTTAATTTTTTTAGAAAGCTCCATACTGTTTTTCACAATGGTTGTATCAATCTACATTCCCACCAACAGTGTGCAACACACTCACCAACATTTTGGCTTTTTGATATTAACCTGTGAGGTGATATTTCGCAGTGCCTTTGATTTGCATTTCCCTCATGATTAATGACGTTGAGTACCTTTTCATGTACCTGTTGGAGAGTTTTACATCTTCTTTGGAGAAATGTCTCTCCAGATCTTTTGCTGGTCTTTTAATTGGGTTGGTTTTTCACTATTGAGTTGTACACATTCTTTATAAATGTTAGATGTTAACCACTTTCTGATACGTGGTTTGCAAATAATTTTTTCCAATCTGTAGGCTGCCATTGTATTTGATTGCTTCCTTTTCTGTGCACAAGTAATTCTATAAATTTATTTTTGCTTTTGCGGACTGAGGTTTTGGTGATCTTAATATATCCAAAAAAATCATTGCCAAGGCCAATCAATGTCCGGCAGGTTTCCGCCTATGTTCTATTCTAGGAGTTTCTGGTTTTATATTTAGTTATTTTCATCCATTTGGACTGATTTTTCTGTTTGGTGTAAGAGAGGGGTCCAATTTCATTATTTTACATGTGGAAATCCAGTTTTCCTAGCTCCATTTACTTAAGAGACTATCTGATTGCCCCATGTGTCCTCTGGATGCCCTTGTTGAAAATTAGTTGGCCATATATGTTTGAATTTATTTCTAGTGCCTACATTCTGTTCCATTGGTCTATGTGTCTTTTATGTCAGTATCATAATGTTTTGTTTACTATAGATTTTTAATATAATTTTAAATCAGGGAGCATGATGCGTCTATCTGATATTTTTTCCTCAGAATTCAAATTTGGGTTTTTAAAAAAATAGTTCCATATGAATTTTATGATTGTTTTTATTATTTATGTAAAGAATGTAACTGGAATTTTGATAGGGATTGAGTTGAATCTATATATTGCTTTAGGTAGCATGGCCATTTTAACAATGTTAGTTCTTCTGGTCCATGAATATAAACATCTTCCCATTTATTTGTGTCTACTTCAATTTCTTTTGTCAATATTTCACAGTTTTCAGTGTATAGATCTTTTACCTTCTTGGTTACATTTATTCCTAGATATTTTTGATGCTATTGTAATTGTTTTTGATGTTATTGGGATTGTTTTCTTGATTTCCTTTTTAGTTAGGTGATTATTTGTGTGTAAAAATGCTGCTGATTTTCGTAATTTGCTTTTGTATCCTGTAAGTTTAGTAGTTCTAACTTTACTAGATGCTTATTAGTTCTAACAGTTTGTTTATGGAATCTGTGTGTGTGTGTGTACGTATATATATGTGTGTATATGTGTGTGTGTATATATAATATATATGATCATGCCATCTGCAAACAGAGATAATTTTGCTTCTGCCTTTTTGGATTTAGATGTCTTTTATTTATTTTTCTTGTCTGATTTCTCTTGCTAGTATTTCTACTACTACTTTGAATAGAAAGTGTAGGAGTTGGCATCCCTGTCTTGTACCAGATCTGAGTGGAAAAGTTTTCAGTGCTTCCTCGTTGATCATGATATTAGCTGTATTTTTTCATAAATAACCTTTATTATTTTGAGAAACTCTATTTCTATACCTAAACTCTTGAGACTTTTTATAAAGAAATGATGTTAGATTTTGTTAAATGCCTTTTTTGTGTCAATTGAGATAATCATGAGGTTTTTATCTCTCATTCTGTAATGTGATGTATTGCATTGATTTGTATTTGTTAAATCATTCTTGCATGTAAGGAATTAATCTCACTTGGTCATGGTGATGATTTATATCCTTTTAAGATCTTGTTAGATTCAGCTTGCTAATATTTTATTGAGTATTTTTTCATTAATGTTCATCAGAGAAATTGGCCTATGGTTTTCTTTTCTTGTGATGACTTAGGTATCATGGTGATGTTGGCTTCATAAAATGTGTTTGGAAGGATTTATTCTAGCTCTATTTTTTTGGAAGAATTTAAGAAGTATTGCTATTACATCTTCTTTGAATGTTTGGTAGAATTCAGCCATGAGGCTACCTGGTCATGGGCCATTTTTTGTAGGGAGCTTTTTATTTTTTTTAAAATTACTTATTCAATCTCTTATTACTGGTCTGCTCAGGCTTTCTATTTTATTCTAATTCAATCCTAGTAGTTTGTGGGTTGTTTTTTTTTTTTTTAGAAATTTATCATTTTCTTCTACATTATCTAATTTGTTGTCATATAATTGTTCACAACAATCCCTTATTATCCTTTTTATTTTTGAGGTGTCTTGCAATTCTTTCACTTTCATTTATTTTATTTGAGTCTTCTTTCCTTTTTTCTTAGACGAGCAAAGGATTAGAAACTTAGAAAAGAACAACTCATAGTTGTATTGATCCTGTGGTTTTTCTGTTCTCTATTTATTTCTGTTCTGATTTATATTATTTTGTTCCTTCTGCTAATTTTGGGTTTACTTTGATCTTTGAGGGCGAGGTGCTGAGTCAGTTGTGGCACAGGGAGGTGTGATTGCTTCATTGTACTAGAAGCATGAGATCCATGGGGGAAGGAATTTCACTTCAGCTTCAGTGCAGGAGCATAACTGCTTTGATATACAGGAGGCCTGAGGTCCCTAAGGGCTAAAGACTGTAAATCATACACCAGGACTGTCCCAAACAGTATGGCCTTTGCTGACACCCTGAATATATCTGTGCATTTGATCTTTCCATATATCCCATAGGCATTTCAAATTTAATACCTCTCATAGTGAGCTCATCTTCCCTTTCATCGTCATCCTGAAATTCACCCCAGCCCCACACCTTTATATAGAGTGTGGTTCTAACTTGAACAGGTTGCTTACTTACAGAATGTATAGCTCTGCAAATCTTCCAAAATTGTGGATATGGGAGATTATTTCACACAAGTAGATCATTTCTAACACCTATTTACTGCAATCACTAGGGTATGTGGGAATGAACTACCTCCTAGTAATTAAAACAGGTCCTATTGAGACCCTGGGAACTGCTGGCCTAAGAATAAAAACCATGCTTTTAGATTATTTGGGTGTGCTGACTCACCTTTCAGGCAGCTCTGGTGTTACCACTTCTTGGGCGCCTTCCCCGATGTCCCCAGCCTATAGCTGCTGCCCATCTCCTATGCTCCCATAGTATTCTGTGCATATAAACATGTAGCACTAGTCAATGCTGTGAGTTTGTCTACCTAACAGGTAGATTATGAGCTCCTTTAAAAGGAGTCTGAGTTCACTAGGAGCCATTTATCTAGCTCTGAATAAATACCTGTTTAATTCATTTCTTTCTCTCTCTCTCTTTTTTTTTTTTTTTTTTTTTTTTGGTTTTCACTTTTAAGTTCAGGGGTATATGTACAGGATGTGCAGGTTGGTTACATAGGTAAATGTGTGTTATGGGGGTTTGTTGTTTCCATTATTTTATCACACAAGTATTAATGCTAGTACCATTAGTTATTTTTCCTGATTTTCTCCCTCCTCCCACCCTCTACCCTTTGATAATCCCCAATGTGTGTTGTTCCCCTCTATTTGTCCATATGTTCTCATCATTCAGCTCCCACTTATAAGTGAAAGCATGCAGGTTTTGGTTTTCTGTTCCTGCATTAGTTTGCTAAGGATAATGGCATCCAGCTCCATCCATGTCCTTGCAAAGGACATGAGCTCATTCTTTTTCATGGCTGCATAGTATTCCATGGAGTATATGCACCACATTTTCTTTATGTAGTCTATCATTGATGGGTATTTGGGTTGATTCCATGTCTTTGCTATTGTCAGTTGTGCTGCAACAAACATAGATGTACATGTGTCTTTATAATAGAATGATTTATATTTCTTTGGATATATGCTCAGTAATAGGATTGCTGGGTTGAATGGTATTTCTGACTTTAGGCCTTTGAAGAATTGCCACACTTTGTCTTCCACAAAGAAAATCTTTGCAAACTATGCATCTGAAAGAGTTTTGAAACTTTGCATCTCATATCCAGCATCTATAATAAACTTAAACAAAGTTACATAAAAAATTAAAAAGTAGGCAAAGGGAATGAACAGACTCTTTTCAAAAAAAGACATACACATGGCCAACAAATATGAGAAGAAAAGTTCAACATTACTGATCATTAGAGAAATGCAAATCGAAACCACAATGAGATACTATCTCACACCATTCATAATGGCTACTATTAAAAAAGTCAAAAAATAACAGATGCTGGAGAGGATATGGATAATTTATTTCTTAATGGGAGGTAAACCCAAAAGTTTATAATCACTAATGACTATCTATCAAAAGTAGAAGAGTTGTTTTTACCACTCTAGCTATAAAAGGACATAGAAATAGTAGCAAGAGAGAAAGGTGGATTAAAAAAGTAAGCGAACTGCATCTATGGGCAAGCCTACAAAATAAAGAATTTGAATATTGTAAACATTGCTTCTTTTGTCTATTTGATTTTATTATAGCTTTCACTGTACCTTTTAAAGACTGTAAACATATCATTGAAGCAAACTGGAAAAATACCAACAAATATAGAGAAAAATTTAAAATTGTTCATACTTCCATCATTAGTATACTACCACTTGTAATACTTTGAGGGATTTCTTTCTAGCATATATTTATTTATAAACACACACACACATGCACAAATACATACACACACATCATACATATATACATACACATTCTTTCCTTCTCTATTACATACTATGTAAGTTCTTATAGGCCATTGTATTAGTTTGTTCTCACATTGCTATAAGGTACTACCTGAGACTGGATAATTTATGAAACAAGGAGGTTTCATTTACTCATAGTTCCAAATGCTGTACAGGAATCATGGCTGGGGAGGCCTCAGGAAACTCACAATCATGACAGAATGTGTAGGGAAAGCAGGCATATCTTCACATGGTGAATCAGGAGAGAGACCAAAAGGGGAAGTGCTACACACTTTTAAACAACTGGATCTCATGAGAATTTACTCACTATCATGAGAATGGCAAGGGGAAAGTCCACCACCATGATTCAATCACCTTCCACCAGGTACCTCCTCCAACACTGAAGATTATAATTAGACATGAGATTTGGTGGGGAGAACAGAGCTAACCCATATCATTCTGCCCTGCTTCCCTGACAAATCTCATGTGCTTCTCACATTTCAAAACACAATCATGCCCTCCCAACAGTACCCCAAAGTCTTAACTAATTTCAGCATTAACTCAAAAGTCCATAGTCCAAGTCACATCTGAGACAAGGCAAGTCCCTTCCACCTACGAGCCTGTAAAATAAAAAAACAAGTTAGTTACTTCCAATATGCAATGTGAGTACAGACACTGGGTAAATACATTCCAAGAGGGAGAAATCAGCCAAAAGAAAGGGGCTACAGGCCCCATGCAAGTCCAAAACCCAACAGGGCAGTCATTAAATCTCAAAGCTCCAAAATGTTCTCCTTTGACTGCATGTCTCACATCCAGACCACACTGATGCAAGGATTGGGCTCCCAAGGCCTTGGGCAGCTCTGCCTCTGTCGCTCTGCAGGGTACCACGACCTCAGCTGTTTTCACAGACTGGCATTGAATGCCTGAGACTTTTCCAGGTGCATAGTGTAAGCTGTCAGTGGATCTACCATCTGGGGATCTGGAGGATGGTGGTCTTCCTCTCACAGCTCCACTAGGGAGTACCCCTGTGTGGGAGCTCCAACCCCACATTTCCCCTTCACATTGCCCTAGTAGAGGTTCTCCATGAGGGCTCTGCCCCTGAAGCAGATTTCTGCCTGGATATCCAGGTGTTTTCATACATCCTCTGAAAGCTAGGCAGAGGTTCCCAAACCTCAACTCTTGCCCTATGCACACCTGCAGTCTTAACACCGCATGCAAGCTAAAAAGGCTAGGGCTTGCACCCTCTCGAGCAGTAGCCTGAGACATATCTGTGGCTCTTTTAGCCACAACTAGAGCTGGTACAGCTGGGATGCAGGGCATTATGTCCCAAAGTTGTGCAGGGCAGTGGGTTCCTGGGCCTGGCCCACAAAACTTTCCTTCCCTTCTCAGGCCTGTGAGCCTGTGATGGGATGGGCTGCCACAAAGGTCTCTGAAATGTCTTCAAGACATTTTCCCCATTGTTTGGTTATTATGATAACATTTGGTTCCTCTTTATTTGTGCAAATTTCTCCATCCAGCTTGTATTTCTCCTCAGAAAATGGTTTTTTCTTTTCTATCACAGGGTCAGGCTGCAAATTTTTCAAACTTTTATGTTCTGCTTCCCTTTTAAATGTAAGTTCCAGCTTCAGATAATCTCTTTGCTCATAAATATAAGCATATGTTATTAGGAGCAGCCAGGTGACATTTTGAACCCATTACTGCTTAGAAATTTCTTCTACCAGATACCCTAAATCATCTCTATCAAGTTCAAAGTTTCATAGATCTCTAGAGCAGGGCACAATGCTGCCAGTCTCTTTGCTAAAGCATAGCAGGAAGTCACTTGACTCTGCTTCTCAATAAGTTCCTTATCTCCATCTCAGAACACCTCAGCCTGGACTTCATTGTCCATACCACTACAATTTAACAAGTCTCTAGGAAGTTTTAAACTTTCCTTCATCTTCCTGTCTTCTTCTGAGCCCTCCAAACTGTTCCAACCTTACCCCATTACCCAGATCCAAAGTTGCTTCAAAGATCCAAAGATATTTTCAGATATCTTTATAGCAATGCCCCCACTCTCCTGGTACCAATTTGTATTTGTAACACATTGCTATAAAGAACTACCTGAAACTAGGTAAATTATGAAATAAAGAAGTTTAATTTACTCATAGTTCCACAGGCTGTATAGGAAGCGTGGCTGGGGAGGTGCCAGGAAGCTTACAATCATGGCAGAATGTGAAAGGGAAGTAGGCAGATCAGGAAAGATAAAGCGAAGGGGGAAGTGCTGCAGACTTTTGAACAACAGGTTTCATGAGAACTCACTATGATGAGAACAGCAAGGAGGAAGTCCACCACCACGATTCAATCACCTCCCACCTGGCCATTCCTCTAACACTGGGGATTACAATTCAACATGACATATGGGTAGGGACACAGAACCAAACCATATCAGACATTCTAAGCAAATTGGGTTTTACTCTGAATTGGATGGTTAGCTACTGAAAGGTTTTGAGAAAAGAACTGCATGATCAAAGAAGTCACACTAGCTGCTGTGCTGAGAATAATAATGAGAGTGGAAGCAGAGAGAATAGTTAAAAGGATATTGCAGTAATCCAGGTAAGAGATGCTGTGCTACAGACTAAAAGTGTTTTGAGACAATGAGAAGTGGTCAAATTCTAAATGTATTTGGAAGGTAGAAACAACAGGATATCTCAGTGGATTGGGTGTGGAATGTGAGAGAAGGAACAGACAGGAATATAGCCAAGGGTTTTTTTTTTTTTTTTTTTTTTTTTTTTGTCTGAGTGACTGGAAAGATGGAATTGGCAAGAAATGTTGGCTGCTAGGAGAAATAGACTCAAGAGGTTTTTTAAAATGAGATAAACAGACACAAGTTTATATGCTAATAGTGATTGTATCATCCAGTTTAGAATAAAATATATTATGGGAATAAGTGACCCTGAAATTTTAGTGACTTGCTCCAAAATGGTTTATTTCTTGTTCATGCTATGTGTTCATCACTGATTTAACTACATCTCTGTCATATTTGCTTTACTCTGGGATCCAGGTTGAAAGAGCAGTCTCCATCTGGGCTATTACTTTCATCATGGAAGAGGGAAGAGAGAACGTGGCAGAACCATTCAATGAGACTTAACACTTTTGCTTAGAAATGGTGCATAACAACTCCTCTCACATTTAATTGCCCAAACAAGTCATATAGTGAAACCTGAAGTTAGTGGGGCAAAAATGCATAATCTGTCTTAAAACGAAAAGGGAAAGTATTTCAAACAATATAATATACCACTAGGATGATCCAGTAGAGAATGGAAAGTTAATAATGCAGAAAAGAGATAATTACTAGAGTGAGGTCTTAAGAATGGATTGAATATAGTGTCCAAGTGAGGTGATTAGCTTTAGGTGGAACAAAACTAGTTCTTTATCAATGGTTCTCAAGTGTAGTACCTGTATTGACAACATCAGCATCATCTGGGCAGCTTTTGAAATACACATTCTTAGGCCCTGGCCCCAAATCTACTGAATCAGAGCCTCTGTCAATGGTGCCCAGTAATCTATGTTCTGTTGAGTCCTCCAGTTGATTTGGATGCATGCTAAATTTGAAAACCACTGCTCGTTAGTAACAGATGGGAAAACAGAGTAAGGATACAGATTGTTACAGATGGATAAAGGAGTGAAGAAATTCTAGTAAAAGTACTTTTCTGGTTGGCCAAATTTTTTTCATAAAGCAGAAATTAAGGCTAAAAGTAAGAATCAAGAAGGAGATTTTAGAGGTTTAAGAAGAGAGAAGAAAAGGTGTAATGATTATTATGTAGATTGGGAGAGTGAATACACTGTGATTGCTGGAAGCATCTATGGCCCACTTAAGGTCCACAGTCAGGTACTTAGCAGGGAAAATGGTCAGGACAGTGGTATATTTTCTTCAGCTATATTCAGCAGCACGGGTGCATGCACAGAGTGGAACAGCTCTATTTACTCGAGTGTGATTTTGCAGATTAGTATAATGGAACAAGAAAGGGGCAAGAAAGTTGAGGTGGTATACAAGATTATTATAATGGGTGGTCATAAAATTTAAACTTGATAAAGAGGAAAGAGAAGATATGTGGAAATGAGTTACAGTTAGAAGGTGGTTGGATCAATTGGGTGGAGGTCCCAGATGTTTGGAAATAGAATTAGAGGAAATGAGCTGGAAATAGCTAATAAAAAGCAATGGTCAGAGAGAAGGAGAAATGAACTTGAGACTATGGTGGGTGTAGCTGCTTTTAGTAATGACAAGGCACAGACAGTGACTATGGGGATGAGTCCCTAGTAAAAGGGAGCACAATGTCATTAGAGAAGAGAAGGCCAAGGAACTGAGAAGCCAAATTATTGGAAGGAAAATCTACATGTATATCAAAATTACCAGAAATTAAGAGAAATGTTGGAAATAATATAAGTTAAAATCAGAGGGAAATGAGGCAGGACCTGGTGATCAGTTTGATGACAGTAACAGTAAAAGGAAATGATGTAATCTAATAGCATGAGGTTTATATTTTTAGGGAAGAAGGTGATTAAAAAGATGTTCTTTAAAAACATGCTACCATTAGTGGACCTTTTCATAAAAATGTGAAATAAGATTTAACATTTGATTTGCATTATTAAAGTCTATCTATATGAATTAATCAAGGTTATTTCTTCTTTTAGTATATCCAGCATTCAAAAACCAGGTATTTTCAAAACCTAATTAATCAAAAGAGAAAAACAGAAAAAATTTCATAGCATTTTTTCAAAAATGAAAAACACATAATTGCCTAAAATCATCCTTTTTTAAGTATAATTATTTGCCTGCTGAAAATCCTTTTAATCAGATCCAATACTCAGTTTTCTTCTTCTAAGATTATAGGAACTTAATTCACTATTTGGTTGGTAATAGGGTCTATGTCACCTGCTTTAGGAGGTATCTTGAGGTAAACAGCTTTGAGGGAAAACAGACTATATCTTCTATTTATTCACATGGATTTGGAAAAGTTATTTCACCTCCATAAATGTCAGTTCCCCAAAAGTACTAAGGGTATTATGATACCTTATAAAAACTATCTAGAGGAAAGGCCAAGATGGCCAACTAGAAACAGTGACGACCAGATACTCCCATCAGAAAGATCCAAAATAATGTGCAAATTCTGCCCCAGCAACCAAGGTATCCGGGTTCTGTCTTTAGGACTGACTAAACGGCTAGTATGACCCCAGGTGAAGAAGCAAGAGTAGCATGGTGCGCCGGCCCACCTGAGAGCCACAGCAGGCAGGGGAGCCCCCATCCCCAGCCAAGGGAGGTGGTGGGTGAGCGTGCTACCCAGCCTGGGAAACAATGCTTTTTCCATGGAATTGTGCAACCTATGGCTTGAAAGATCTCACTCGGGAACCCACACCACCCAGGCCTTCAGTCTCAACCACGGAGCCCCACAGATTCTCAACAGCCACTGGGCTAGAATCGGCCTAAGCCTGCCAGGTTCCCAGAGGGAGGAGTGGCTATCACCACTGCTGTGGCTGCCTGCAGCTTAAGCCCTCTGAGCTCCTTGGGGAAGGTGGGGCAGGACAGCCAACACTGTAGCTGCAGAGTGTCCCTGCAGGAACACCAACTGCAGCCAGGGCTCAGGGACAGGACTCTGATCTCCCTGGGCCTCAGCACCTAAAGGGAGGGGTGGCTGTAGTCTCTGCAAACCAGCCGACTTAGTCGTTACTCCTGCTAGCTCTGAGGAATCTGGGCAGCCCAGATGAGTGGGTTTCCCCCAAGCAAAGCACATCCCCTCCACCAAGAGACACCTAAAGTGCCTCATTAAATGGGTCCTGCTTACTGTGCCACCCAACTTGGTGAGATCCCCCCCCCAACAGGGGCTGTCAGGCATCCTATACAGGAGCATTCCTACTGACATCAGGTCAGTGCCCCTGGAGGTCAGAGATCCCAGAGGAAGACAAAGCACCCATCTTCGCTGTTCTCTAGCCTCCTTGAGTGACATCTCCAGGTGTGGGAATGAACCAGATGAATAGGGCCTGAAGTGAAATCCCAGCATACCGCAGCAGCCCAACAGAAGAGGGACCTGATTGTTGAAAGAAAAACAAACAAATAGAAGCAAAAACAACAGCATCAACAACAAAAAGTCCTCACCAAAACCTCATCAAAGGGTCAGTCTCAAAGATAGAAACTAGACAAACTTATGAAGATGAAAAAGAATTAACAAAAAAATGCTGAGAACCCAAAAGGCCAGAGTGCCTCTCCTCCTCCAAGGACACCTCTCCAGCAAGGGCACAGAACTGTACAGAGGATGAGATAGACAAATTGACAGAAGCAGATAGCCTTCAGAAGGTGGGTAATAAACTTCACTGAGGTAAAATAGCATGTTCTAACCCAATGCAAAGAAACTAAAAATCTTAATAAAAGATTAAAGGAGCTGCTAACTAGAATAACCAGTTTGGACAGAAACATAAATAACCTGGTGGAGCTGGAAAATACAGCACAAGAACTTCGTGAAGCATACACTAGTATCAATAGCTGAATCAATCAAGCAGAAGAAACAATATCAGAGATGGAGGACTAGCTTGCTGAAATAAGTCAGGCAGACAAGATTAGAGAAAAAAGAATGAAAGGGAATGAACAAAACCTCTGAGAAATATGGGAATATATAAAAAGACCAAACCTACAACTGATTGGAGTACATGAAAGAGATGGGGAGAATGGAACCAAGTTGGAAAACACACTTCAGGATATTATCTAGGATAACTTCCTCAACATAGCAAGACAGGCCAACATTCAGATTCAGGAAATACAGAGAACTCCACTAAGATACTCCATGAGAAGATCCACTCCAAAACACATAATCATCAGATTCTCTAAGGTTGAAATGCAGTAAAAAATGTTAAGGGCAACCAGAGAGAAAGTCCGAGTTACCTACAAAGTGAAGCCCCTCAGACTATCAGCAGATCTCTCAGCAGAAACCCTAAAAGCCAGAAGAAAGTGGGGGCCAATATCCAACATTCTTAAAGAAAAGAATTTTCAACCCAGAATTTCCTATCTGGCCAAACTAAGCATCATAAGCAAAAGAGAAACAAAATCCTTTCCAGACAAGAAAATGCTGAGGGAATTTATCACCACCAGGCCTGCCTTGCAAGAGCTCCTGAAGGAAGCACTAAATATGGAAAGGAAAAACCAGTACCAGCCACTGCAAAACACATGAAAATATAAACACCAATGACACTATAAAGAAACAGCATCAACTAGTGTGCAAAATAACCAGCTAGCATCATGATGACGGGATCAAATTCACATATAACAGTATTAACTTTAAATGTAAATTGGCTAAATGCCCTAATTAAAAGACACAGACTGGCAAATTGAATAAAGAATCAATACCCATAGATGTGCTGTATTCAAGAGACACATTTCATGTGCAAAGGTTCGCATAGGCTCAAAATAAAGGGATGGAGGAAAATTTATCAAGCAAATGGAAAGCAGAAAAAAGCAGGAGTTGCAATCCTAGTCTCTGACAAAACTGACTTTAAACCAACAAATATCAGACAAAGAAGGGCATTACATAATGGTAAAGGGATCAATTCAATGAGAAGAGCTAACTATCCTAAATCTATATGCACCCAATACAAGAGCACCCAGATTCATAAAACAAGTTCTTAGAGACCTACAAAGAGACTTGGACTCCCACACAATAATAGTGGGAGACTTTAACATCCCATTGTTAACATTAGATAGATCAATGAGACAGAAAATTAACAAGGATATTCAGGACTTAAACTCAGCTCTGGATCAAGTGAACCTAATAGATATCTACAGAACTCTCCATCCCAAAACAACAAAATATACATTCTACTTAGTGCCACGTGGCACTTACTCTAAAATCAACTACATAATTGAAAGTAAAACACTCCTCAGCAAATGCAAAAGAACGGAAATCGTAACAGTCTCTCAGACCACAGTACAATCAAATAAGAACTTAGAATTAAGAAACTCACTTAAAACCACACAACTACATGGAAATTGAACAACCTGCTCTTGAATGACTCCAGGGTAAATAACGAAATTAAGCAGAAATCAAGAAGTTATTTGAAACCAATGAGAACATAAAACAACATACCAGAATCTCTGGGACACAGCTAAAGCAGTTAGAGGGAAGTTTATAGCACTAAATACCCACATCAGAAAGCTAGAAATATCTGAAATCAACACCCTAACATCACAATTAAAAGAACTAGAGAAGCAAGAGCAAACAAATTCAGAAGCTAGCAGAAGACAAGAAATAACTAAGATCAGAGCAGAACCGAGGGAGATAGAGACACGAAAAACTCTTTGAAAACATCAATGAATCCAGGAGCAGTTTTCTTTTTTTTTTTTGGAAAAAATTAATAAAATAAATAGACCACTAGCTAGATGAATAAAGAAAAGACACAAATAGACATGATAAAAATGATAAAGGGGGTATCACAATGACCCCACAGAAATACAAACTAATATCAGAGAATACTATAAACACCTCTACACAAATAAACTAGGAAATCTAGAAGAAACTGATAAATTCCTGGACACATACACCCTCCCAAGACTGAACCAGGAAGAAATCGAATCACTGAATAGACCAATAACAAATTTTGAAATTGAGGCAGTAGTTAATAGCCTACCAACAACAACCAAAAAGCCAGGACCAGATGGATTCACAGCCAAATTCTACCAGAGGTACAAAGAGGTGCAGATACTATTCCTTCTGAAACTATTCCAAACAATTGAAAAGGAGGGACTGCTCCCTAACTCATTTTATGAGGCAAGCATTATTCTGACACCAAAACCTGGCAGAGACACAACAAAAAAGGAAAACTTCAGGCCGATATCCGTGATGAACATCAATGCAAAAATTCTCTATAAAACCCAGCAGCACATCAAAAAGCTTATCCACCATGATCAAGTAGACTTCATCCTTGGGATGCAAGGTGGGTCCAAAACACACAAATCAATAAACATAATCCATCACATAAACAGAAACAATGACAAATATCACAAGATTATCTTAATAGATGCAGAAAAGGCCTTCAATAAAATTCAACATCCTTCGTGTTAAATATTCTCAATAAACTAGGTGTTGATGGAACATATCTCAAAATAATAAGAGCTATTTATGACAAATGCACAGCCAAAAGAATAGTGAATGGGCAAAAGCTGTAAACATTTCACTTGTAAACTGGCACAAGACAAGAATGTCTTCTCTCACCACTCCTATTCAACATAGTACTGGAAGTTCTGGCCAGGGCACTTAGGCAAGAGAAAGAAATAAAGGGAATTCAAATAGGGAGAGAGGAAGTCAAATTGTCTCTGTTTGCATATGACATGATCCTATATTTAGAAAACCCCATCATCTCAGCTCAAAAACTCCTTAAACTGATAAGCAACTTCAGGAAAGTCTCAGAATACAAAATCAATGTGCAAAAATCACAAGCATTCCTATACACAAACAATAGACAAGCGGAGAGCCAAATCATGAATGAACTCCCATTCACAATCTCTACAAAGAGAATAAAATGCCTAGGAATACAGCTAACAAAGGACATGAAGGACCTCTTCAAGGAGAACTACAAACCACTGCTCAAGGAAATAAGAGAGGAAATAAACAAATGGAAAAACATTCCATCCTCATGGATAGGAATAATCAATATTGTGAAAATGGCCATCCTGTAATTTATGGATTCAATGCGATTCCCATCAAACTACCATTGACATTCTTCACAGAATTAGAAAAAAACTACTTTAAAATTCATATGGAACCAAAAAAAAGCCCACATAACCAAGACAATCTTAAGCAAAAAGAACAAAGCTGGAGGCATCATGCTACCTGACTTTAAACTATGCTACAAGGGTATAGTAATAAAAACAGCATGGTACTGGTATCAAAACAGACATATAGAACAATGGAACAGAATAGAGACCTGAGAAACAAGACCACACATCTACAGCCATCTGATCTTCAACAAACCTGACAAAAACAAGCAATGGGGAAAGGATTCCCTATTTAATAAACGGTGTTGGGAAAACTGGCTAGCTATTTGCAGAAAACTGAAACTGGACCCCTTCCTTACACCTTATATAAAAATTAACTCAAGATGGATTAAAGACTTAAACATAAAACTTAAAACCATAAAAACTCTAGAAAGAAAACCTAGATAATACCATTCAGGACATAGGCATGGGCAAAGACTTCAGGACAAAAACACTGAAAGCAATGGCAACAAATGTCACAATTGACAGCTAGGATCTAATTAAACTAAAAAGCTTCTGTACAGCAAAAGAAATTATCATCGGCATGAACAGGCAACCACAAAATGGCAGAAAATTTATGCTATCTACGCATCTGACAAAGGGCTAATATCCAGAATCTACAAGGAACTTAAACAAATTTACAAGAAAAAAAAAAACAAACAACTCCATCAAAAAGTGGACCAAGGATATGAACAGACACTTCTCAAAAGAAGACATTCATGTGGCCAACAAACATATGAAAAAAAAGCTAAACACCACTGATCATTAGCGAAATGCAAATCAAAACCACAGTGAGATACCATCTCATGCCAGTCAGATTGGCGATTATTTAAAAAGTTAAGGAACAACAGATGCTGGCAAGGCTGTGGAGAAATAGGAACGCTTTTACATTGTTGGTGGGAATATAAATTAGTTCAACCATTGTGGAAGACAGTGTGGTGATTCCTCAAGAATCTAGAACCAGAAATACCATTTGACCCAGCGATCCCATTACTGGATATATACATAAAGGAATGTAAATCATTCTATTATAAAGATAGATGCATGTATATGTTTATTGCAGCACTATTCACAATACAAAGACACGGAGCCAACCCAAATGCTTATCAATGATAGACTGAATAAATACAATGTGGTGCATATACACCATGGAATACTGTGCAGCCACAAAAATGAATGAGACTGTGTCCTTTGCAGGGTCATGGATGAAGCTGGAAGCCATCATCCTCAGCAAACTAGCACAGGAACAGAAAACCAAACATTGCATGTTCTCACTCATAAGTGGGAGCTGAACAATGAGAACACATGGACACAGGGAGGGGAACATCACACACTGGGGCCTGTCAGGAGTAGGGGTGAGAGGAGGGAGAGCATCAGGACAAATAGCGAATGCATGCAGGGCTTAAAACCTAGGTGACAGGTTGATAAGTGCAGCAAACCTATCAGCATATACCTACGTAACAAACCTGCACTCCCTGCGCATGTATCCTGGAACTTAAAGTAAAAAAAGAAAGAAAGAAAGAAAGAAAGAAAGAAAGAAAGAAAGAAAGAAAGAAAGAAAGAAAGAAAGAGAGAAAACTAAATAACAATATTTTGTTTTGAACAGGACCACAGTTAAACTTCTCATGATTTAAACTTCCTAAATTTCCTATGTTGGTTTTATGAGTTAAATAAATTATCATTGCTTTTATAACATATTTAAATTTACATATATGAATGTATGTAAATTTATGCATGTATACACATATAAATAAATGTGAGTATGTATAAATGTATGTGTATATATAAATAAAACGTTTGTAATTGTATTCATGGAAAAAAACTATCTACTCCTTTTTTCCCTAGAGCAGGATAATCTCATGCCTCTAATTCTGCTTCCAAAAAGATATGAATATGAGCTCTTCTACCACAATACTATGTGCTCAGCAATCTGCTAGAAGGCATGAATATTTGTAGTTTAGCTATGTCATCATGTAGTGCTTAGGTGACTAGAAACATGGGCCCTGCAAGCATTTCACTCTCAAAGAGTCATACTAGACACCTTTAAACACAGGCTCTCTAATGATGATGAGGGAGCTGCCCTGGTAAGTTGGTCAGGGTGTAGGCTAGATGGGCCCTGTGCATTCCCATCATCCCCATCCTAGCAGTATGTTCTCAATCCACTAGATGAAATGAGATTCTGCCATGCAGTTCTCTCAGACCCAGATCCCCTTTACTTCTCCACTTGCCTTTCTTTTCCCTGAATCCTGTTATTCTCTCTTTAGACCTCTCAACAACAACAAAAAATTCCTTCTAATCTTTCACATTAGCAGTTGAAGATACATCAGGAAGGGCCCAGATTTTTGATACAAGAAGGTTTATCTCTCTTCCTGGGGGTAGGGAGCTACCTTCTAATCTTTCTGATGACTCACACTCACCCCTTTCCCCTAATGATGCATCAGGGACTTACTTCCCTTTATAGCAGGGAAAATGAAAATATAAGTTAAAGTATAAGTCGACTTACTTGTTACATTTTACCGATGTGCTACAGTACTAAACTACGCTGTTGGGAAACCTGATTAAATAAGTAATGTATATAAACCGTGAGATGCTCAATACAGATTCTTTCCATCTTAATCTTACCACTCACCTCATTCCCATTTAACCTTAAAATTCAATCCTTAACCTTTCTTTTTTATACTTTCAGGCTTTTCTTTCTTCAGACCTCAATTCTCAGAGTTCCTAACACCCAGCATTTCTTTTTAGTTATTTTTATTCACTTCATAAAATCCCCATTCTGGAAGAATTCTTGAAGTTTCACATTAATAACCAATATTTCTCTTTTTCTTCAGATTCCATGTTCTCTACTTTGGGAGTCAAGATCTCTGCTGTCCATTCCACGCCAGCCATGTTAACCTCCTTGCTGATTCTCGAGCCCTCCAGGCATGTGTTCACCCCAGAGCCTTGCACTGACATTTCCTCTTCCTTACTCTTCTTTACATATCTGCATGGCACACTCTCTCATCTTTCCAGCCATTGCTTAAGTGTCAGCCTCTGAATGAGGCCTACTGACACCACCCTACTTAAAATCACAGTCCCTGGAATTTCTGATTCCCTTTTCCAGCTCTAGAAAGTGATAGAATGTGTCATCATCTCACATACTAGATAACTTATTTATTATGTTTATCATTATCATTTGTCTATCAAGAATGTAAGTTCTATGAGGGCAGGGATGTTTATTTTGTTCATGGCTATATCCCCAGGGGACTGAATGATGCTTGTTATATAGCAAGTGCTTATATAAACTATTTGAAAAATACCTACAGTTTATGAGTATATATACAAAATATTTCCTACTTATAATATGTATGTATATATGTATGAATGTTTGTGCATCCTATCTTGTTTAGCAAGGACTCAAGACACCAACACAAACATACATATGTGCACGCACACACACACACACACATTCTCTCTGTCCCTCTCTCTCTCTCTCTCTACAGTATTGGTTTTTTTTTTTTTTTTTTTTTTAGGTGGAGTCTCGCTCTGTCGCCCAGGCTGGAGTGCAGTGGCTGGATCTCAGCTCACTGCAAGGTCCGCCTCCCGGGTTTACGCCATTCTCCTGCCTCAGCCTCCCGAGCAGCTGGGACTACAGGCGCGCGCCCGCCACCTCGCCCAGCTAGTTTTTTGTATTTTTTAGTAGAGACGGGGTTTCACCGTGTTAGCCAGGATGGTCTCGATCTCCTGACCTCGTGATCCGTCTGCCTCGGCCTCCCAAAGTGCTGGGATTACAGGCTTGAGCCACCGCGCCCGGCCTACAGTATTGGTTTTAAGAAGACTTTACCGAATTTAGTACTGTATGAGAACACAACACAATTAAGTCAAACAGATCTTTCTAATTGAAATAGTTATGTCATTGTGGTATTTCTTATGCCATTAAAGTTAACACAATCATGTTTAAAAACATATATTTTTCCAGCACAAAGCAACTAATATGGAACTACCAAGAAGAAATCCAGGCAAGAATAAATCTTGGAAAAAGGAAACTTTTAGACTCTTCTCCCAAAATGGTATGTGTGTATTACATCAACACATATTTTAGACCTTGTTAAGACATCACATAAATAATAGGGGTTAAATTAAATATTAACACTTTTAGGGAGTAATTGTGAACACACTTTATTAGAAACTTGTCTCCATATTTATTTCAAAATTTATCTCTCTCTCGAACTTTTGATAATTTCTGTAAAAGAAACAGGAAAATCACTGTTATGATTCAGTTTATGTTGATCATACACAATTCTGTGTATTTGGGTGTGCATAAGCAGCAATAAAGTTTATTTTAGAGATGGAAAAAATGTTAATAGCCTGGTTCCTATACTCAAAATCAGCATTTCAAAAATATGACAACCTTTTTATCCCCCCCTGCTAATATATTTAAGGCTTTTGAGATACAGCTTTGTACCCTAAATGCTGAGGATAGAATGAAAAGACTCAGATATTTGTATTTTAAAAAGGAAAGAATTGTGGATCTAGTTTTAATTTTACTATTATTAAAAATAACTTTTTAGAGAAATAAAATTTTCTTCAACTAGAATAATTTTGTGACAAGTCACCTACACTAAAATAAGTAAAGAAAATCCCAATAGCCCATAAATTAAAGAGGAAATGTATATAAGAAATTATAATATCAAATGCTCTTATACAAGTGTATAACAGAAATACTCCTCACTTTTTACTCTGTTTCCAGAGCTTAAACTCTTTTTCAAATTGATATATAATAGTTTTACATATTTATGAGGTACATGTGATATTTTGATACATGCATACAATGTATAATGATTAGATCAGGGTTTTTGGGATATCTGTCACCTCAAATGTTTATCATATCTTTGTGTTGTGAACATTCCAAAGGCCCTCCTTTACCTATTTTGAAATATACAATAAATTGTTGTTAACTGTAGTCACCATACTGTGCTATCGAACACTAGAACTTAATCCTTCTGCCTAACTGTATTTTGTACCCATTAACCAACCCCTTTTCATCCCTGCACCTCTCTACCCTTATCAGCCTGTGATAACCATCATTCTACTCATCATTCTACTTCCATTTGGTCAATTTTTTTAGCTCCCACATATTAGTGAGACCATGTAATATTTGTCTTTCTGCGCCTGGCATATTTCACTTAACAGAATATCCTCCAGTTCCAACCATGTTGCCAAGAAAGAAAGGATTTTATTCATTTTTATGGCTGAATAATATTCCATTTTATATATGTACCACATTTTCTTCATTCATTCATTGATGGACATTTTGGTTGATTTCATATCTTGGTTATTATTAATAGTGCTGCAAAAAACATGAGAGTATAGATATCTCTTTGATATACTGACTTATTTTCTTTTCAATATATATCCAGCAGTGGGATTACTAGATCATATGGCAGATCTATTTTTAGTTTTTTGAGAAACCTCCATACTGGTTTCCATAGTGCTATACTAATTTACATTTCCACCGATGGTGTATGAGTGTTTGTTCCCCTTTGTCTGCATCCTCACCAGTGTCTGTTGTTTTCTATCTTTTAGATAATAGCCATTTTACCTAAGGTAAGATGATATCTCATTGTGGTTTTGATTTGCATTTTCCTGATTATTAGTGATGTTGAGCATTTTTCTCATGGACTTCCTGGCCATTTGTATATCTTCTTTTCAGAAATCTCTATTCAGATCTTTTGCACATTTTTAATTGAAATATTTGTTATTTTGCTATTGAGTTGTTTAAATTCTTTATATATTCTGGCAGAGTGATAGTTTGCAAACTTTTTCTCCCATTCTGTAGATTGTCTCTTCACTTTGTTGACTGTTTTCTCCACTGTGTAGAAGGTCTTTAGCTTGATGTAATTCTAGTTGTCAAATTTTGCTTTTGTTGCCTGTGCTTTTAAGGTAGCACTAAAAACAGAGCCTAGGTTCTTAATGACCACCCTTTCACTGCATTTACTATTGAGCTAAGAATTGACCTCAAATGACTTGACTTGTGTCAAATACCTGATTGTCATTGCAGTACATATAATTTCCCTAGTCCTTCATATATCTTTTTCTTCATGTTTTGGCCTGACAGTAAAAACAGCTTCAAGCTTCACATACTATACTCGTCTACAAAATTCCTAGAAAGGTCACCCACACCCACTCTCAATCCATACTCAATCCTCATGCATGAAGGATATGACCCAGACCAGTGGCAATAATATAGTACGTGTACCTTTTGGTGACAGATTCAGAGACAAGCATATGACTTGAACAGAAGCATAAGATACAATGACTTTGCAGGAATTTGACTTTGCAGGAAAATGACTTTGTAGGAATAGAAGAGCCAGCCGCTCTTTTTTAATGTAGTATGTGAAGCTTGAAGCTATTTTTACTGTCAGGCCAAAACATAAAGAAAAATATTAACATAGATATATGAAAGACTAGGGAAATTATTCATTCATTCAACCTTTCATTAAACAGATATTTAAATGCCTGATTGAGAGAGAATCAGGTATGAAATAGTCTTAAAATGTGGAAAGGAAAATCAACTAGAGGATGTAGTAGCATGACCAGGCAGAGCTAAATACTTACCAAAGTTTAATGGTTATAAACCTAGTCAGAAAGAGGGTATAATTCTTTCTTACTGGATTCAGCTGATTATACTCAGGCAGGGAGTAGGCATATAGTTGACTTTATCAGAGCTAGGGTTTTGTTAGATCAATACAATAGAGGGGAGAGACACAAAGACATTGAATGTGTAAATGTGTATGTGTGTGTCAGTGTGTGTTGGGGGAAAGTATGCAAGGAAGTGATTATGGTGATGTGATAGACAGTGAGGGAAATGTGTATAGGAATAGTATATTATGTGGCAGGAAGTGATAAGGTCAACACATTAAGAGTCTTCATTAGTATACAGAATTGTAGAAATGAGTTTACTTGATTTGAATTGGTGGTTTAAAAAGTTGATGCTTGAAATATTTTGTTGGTAGTAAAGTTATCAGTAATGATAGGGCCTTGTGCATGCCCGTAAGAGTGTGGAGTAAGAGGACATGATATTGAATTAATCAACATGTTATTTGAATCATCCATTTGATGGTTAAATTTGGTGAACATGATGATTGTAATAAACACAAAGACAATGGATCAGATGCTAAAACTTTTAGGAAATCAGAAGTTTTGGGGGTTTTGGTAGATGACTTTGTTAAGGAGAAAATAGTCTTTACTTATGCTTCAAAGGAGTTGACCTTTTGAGAAGAGTGAAAAGAGAAATATAGTAGGGTTGCAGAACCAATGCTGTGAACATTTTGAGATCTGTAGTACTAAATTCGAAAGGGACCCCGGTCTGTGTGGCTGTTTTTTTTTCCCCCGTATAATCCGGCAGATTTGTTACAGGTGCAGAGTAAATAAACATCAGGGAAACCACATCTAACGCCCTTTGCGTCCCAAATCAAGCTGTGTTTGAAGCTAAATATAGCAAAGATGTTTTAACTCGTGAGCCTATAAAAATGTTTTTCTACTTAACCAGTCTTCACTTAAAAGTAAGAAAATTCTAATGCCAAATGTAGTTAATTCATTCTGTTGAGAGGAGAAAAAAATAGGGAAGAGGAAAAAGATTTATTGAGAGCCTCTTGTGGTGTTCACACTCACTGCTGAATGCTTTGCCTGAATTACTTTATTTAATCCTCAAAACAAACCAACAGATGAAATTATTCTGTTTTCTAGTAGAAGAACCAGAAGTTCAGAATAGTCATGCAACTTACAGTCGCAAAGCCAAGTGAGCTGTTGACTGAGACTCAATTTCAGGTATGTGAGATTCAAAGTCCATGTGCTCTTTATTATTTCATAGTTCACTTGTACTTTGTTTTGTAACTATCTATTATTATTTTTCCATGGGGTCTAGTTTAGAGGGACTATAACTTGTCCACTCCCCTAACTTAGAAACAAGCATATGACTCTAACCAGTTCAATCTGATCGCAGGATCTAGTGCTGTGAGGTTTGAGTGACAGGAGAAGGTTCAGACGCTATTTAAGAGGTAAACAGGACTTGGTCATTTCTCTCATGTTAGAACCAACACTAGATCTCTTGTGACAATGTGACTTCTAGCATCTGAATATAGTATAGATGTAGTATTTTACCACATTTGAAAGTTAGAATAAAATACATCTTGTTGACAATTGATAGCTTCCCACTTTTGTAATGTTTGGATGAAAAAGTATAAAATAAAAAGCACAGTTATTTCTTGAAAGTTGGGAAAATTACACCAATAATTATCACATTCTGAAATATTTTTTCATTAATAACATTTTGTGTTTTCCCGCCATTATTATTCCTAGGTCTTATTGACTTTTTTAATACTAAATTTGGTTTTTTAATTAAACAATTTAATTTTCAGGCTTTAAAAAGCTGCAAAATAATACAAAGAATCCTCATACACCTTTCATCTAGCTTCCATGAATATTAACATTTGGACCACAGTACAATGATCAAAATGAGGCAATTAACATTAATACAAAAGCATTAACTAATCTGCATGTTTTATTCAAATTTGTCAGTTGACCCACTAATGTCCTTTTTTGCCTTAGGCTTCAATCCAGGAGCACATATTGCATTTATTGTCATGTCTCCTTACCTGCTTCAATCTGGGACAGTTCTTCAGTCTTTGGCTCTCAGAACTTGAGACTTTTGAAGATGACCGATCAGTATTTTATATAGGCATACATCATTTTTATTGCACTTTGCCTTTTCACAGATATTGTGGTATTGGTTTTTTGTTTTCATTTTCAATTGAAGGTTTGTGGTAACCCTGCATCAAGCAAATATATTGACACCATTTATCCAGCAGCACATGTTCATTTCATAACTCTGTGTCACATTTTGGAAATTCTCAAAAATTTCAAACTCTTTCATCATTTTAATATCTGTTATGGTGATCTATGTCACTGGCCTTTTATGTTACTATTGTAATCATTTGGGGGTGCCATGAATCATGCCATATAAGATGGTGAACTTAATAGATAAATCTGTGCTTTCTGAGTGCTCCACCAACTGGCCGTTCCTTGTCTCTCTCATCAGGCTTCCCTGTTCCTGGAGACACAGCAATGTTAAAATCAGGCCAATTAATAACCCTACAATGGCCTCTAAGTGTTCCACGAAAGGAAGAATGTCTCTTGGATTAAATCGAAAGCTATTAATACAAACAATTAAGCCTAGGGAGGAAGGTATGATGAAAACCAAGATAGAATGAAAGCTAGGATGCTTGAGCCAAATGGTGAGCCAAGTTGTGAATGCAAAGTAAAAGTTCCTGAAGTAAAATTGCTAACCCAGTGAAGACACAAATGATAAGAAAGCCAAACAGCCTTATTGATGATATGAAGAAGTTTTAGTGATTTGCATAGAAGGTCAAACCAGCCACTGTATTCCCTTTAAGTCAAAGCCTAATCCAGAGCAAGGCCTAACTCTCTTCAATTCTGTGAAGGCTGAGAGAGGTGAAGAAGCTGCAGAAGAAACGTTGGAAGCTAGCAGAGGTTGGTTGATGAGGTTAAAGGGAAGAAGCCACCTCCATAACATGAAAGGGCAAGGTGAAGCAGCAAATGCTGATGTAAATGCTGTAGCAAGTGATCCAGATCTAAGCAAGATCACTGAAGATGGTGGTTACAGTAAACGACAGATTTTCAATGTAGATGAAACAGTCTTATATTTGAAGAACATGCCATTTATGACTTTCATAGCTAGAGAGTAATAGTCAATGCCTGGCTTCACAGGACAGGCTGACTCTCTTTCTAGGGGTTGGTGCAACTGGTAGCTTTAAGTTGAAGCCAATGCTCATTTACCACTCAGAAAATCACAGGGCCCTTAAGAATGATGCTAAATCTACTCTGTGCTCTAGAAATAGAATAACAAAGCCTGAATGACAGCACACCTGGTTTACTGAATATTTGAAGCTGATTTCTGAGATCTAAAGCTAAGAATAAAATAATTCCTTCCAAATATTACTACCTATTGACAATACACCTGTTCAACCAACAGCTTTGATAGAGATTAACATTGTTTTTATGCCTGCAAACACAACATCCATACCATAGCCCATGGATCAAGGAGTAATTTTGACTTTCAAGTCTTACTGTTTAAGAAATATGTTTTGTAAGGCTATAGCTGCCATAGACAGTGATTCCTCTGATGGGAGGAGCTCCAAATATCAACATTAACAGAAGTTTGGAAGAAGTTGATTCTAACTCTCACGGATGAGTGTGAAGGGTTCAAGGCTTCAGTGGAAGAAGTAAGAGCAGATGTGGTAGAAATAGCAAGAGAACTAGAATTAGGAGTGGAGCCAGAAGGTGGGACTGAATTGCAGCAATATTGTGGTAACATTTAAATGGATGAGAAGTTGCTTTTTGTGGATGAGCAAAGAAAGTAGTTTCTTGAGATGAAAACTACTTTTGGTGAAGATCCTGTAAACATTGTTGAAATGACAACAATGAATGTAGAATATTTCATAAACTTAGCAGATAAAGAAGTGGCAGAGTTTGAGAGGATTTACTGCAATTTTTGAGAGAAGTGCTCATGTGGGTAAAATGCTATCAAACAGCATTGCATACTTTTCCTATTATGAAAGGAATGTTTGATTTTAGAACACAGCAATGTGGCAAGCATCATTGTTGTCTTCTTTTAAGAAATGCCCTGCTACTCTAATCTTCACCAACCATTATACTGATCAGTCAGCAGCCGTCAACACTGAGGCAAGACTCTCCATCAGCAAAATGTTTACAACTCATTAAAGGCTCAGATGATTGTTAGCATTTTTTAGCAATAGAGGATTATAAATTAAGGTATATGCTTTTTTGGATGTAATGCTACTTCACATGTAATAGACTAGAGTAGAGTGGCATAAATATAACTTTTATGTGCACTTGGAAACCAAATATTTTATGTAAATCACTTTATTGCAATGTTTGCTTTATTGCCGTTGTCTAAAATCAAACCTGCAATATCTCCAAGATATCCCTGTAATTATTTTAAATGCATCAGTCTCTTAAATTATGGAGGAAACAAAATGTGGAGTTACTAACCAAAGTTACTATAATACTAGCTTTTTATACTAAGAATTTTTTTTAAAAAATCTTAAATTATATGGAAAACAAAAAGTGCAGTTGCATGCTATTGATACAATAACACCAGCTTTTACAATTGTCCATGTATTTGCCTTTATCGAGATCCTTATTTCTTTGTACAACTTTGAGTTACAGTTAGTGTTCTTTCATTCCACCCTCCAGGACTTTCTCTAGAATTTGTTGCAAAGTAAATTTAGTGGTGACAAGCCCCCTGAGCTTTTGTTTATCCGGGAATTTAACTTCCCCCTTAATTTTAAAGTACAGTTTTGCCAAATATAGTATTCTTGGCTGACAGCTTTTTTTCTCTTTTAGAACTTGGAATATATTGGCCCCTTGCCTTCTAGATTGCAAAGTTTCTGCTGAGAAATTTGCTGATAACCTTCTTGAGGATCCCTTGCATGTGATGAGTCACCTTTCTCATTGCATTCCGGATTTTCTCTCTCTCACTTTTTTTTTTTTTTTTTTTTACTTTGCAGAGTTTAATTATAATGTGTCTCAGTGTTGATCTCTTTGAGTTCATCTTATTTGGAGTTTGTTGAGCTTGTTGAATAGTTATAGTCATGTCTTTCATCAAATTGGGAAGTTTCATCCATTGTTTTTTGAAATATTCTATTTTACTCTTTCTCTCTTCTACCATTTTTGTTTATCACAATGCATATGTTGGCTTATTTGATGATATTCCATATATCCTTTAGGCTCTGTTTAGTTTTCTGTACTCTTTTTCATTTCTGTTCCTCAGATATGATGATTTCCATTGTCCTATCTTTATGTTTGCTGATCCTTTCTTCTTCTTGCTTAAATCTGCCTTGAATTCATGTGATGATTCTTTCTTTTCAGTTAGTATAATTTTCAGCTCCAAAATTTATTTTTGGTTTCTTTTGTTTTCTGTCTCTTTATTAATATTTCCATATTGTTTATACATGTGTTTTTTACTTTCTCCACATCTTCCTTTAGTTCTGTGAACATCTTTTAGACAGTTGTTTTAAAGTCTTTGTCTAGTAGATTTGCCATTAGGTCTAATTCAGGAACAGTGCCTGTTGAATAATTTTTTTTCTTTGAATGGGCCATACCTTCCTGTTTTCCTTTTTTTGTTGGTGGTGTGATTTTACTGTTGAAAATGATATTTGAATATAATACACACTAACTCTGGAAATCAGAGTCGCCCTTTACCTGGGTTTGCTGTTTTCCGTTGTTTTGGGTATGTTTTTTATTGTTGCAGGCTGTCTCTACAAGAAAGATCAGCCCGAAGTGTAAATTTGAAGTCTTCTGAGGCCTTCTCTCAGCCTGTACCTTTTTCTGGGCATACCTAGTCACTTCCTAATTTTCCTCATATGTGCAGTTGCTTTTGAATGTCCTAGTCTATACTGTCTCATTATCAACAGGGGAAAAGCAAAAATAAAGTGGGGAAAGACCAGTGGCCCTTTACATCCCTTAGAAGTCACTTCAGCCTGAGGGGCAGGGGCCTGCAACAATGGGGAGAGGCACAACAATAATGGCTGCCCACCTCTTTGTCTGCACCTTTGTGATCAGAGCAGCAATTAGGGATTAGACACAGACTGCTGATATTTGAAGACAGTGTTCTTTTTGCCCACCCTGGCTCCTTCCAAGGAGCTGCTTCAGGACCATGTGCACAGCTGCCTGCCACATTGCTGGGCACATTTCCTGCTACATTGCTACTGAGGTAAGAGCTGAAATGGACTGAAATTAGCTGCAATTTACTGTCTAAGCCTTCTTTCTGGGAAATGCAAGCCTTCAATAGACTCCAGAGCTCCAAAATAGTTACATAAGACAGATTCTGCCAGTGCAATTTTTGTCTAGGTGGGAGACACATTTCTGGTGCTTCCAACTCTTCCCAGAACCCTCTCCACAATGTTGTTTCAGAATAAATTAAGTTTTAGCTATTACATGTAAAGGTAACTATCGTATTAAGGAAAGTTCCCTGGATTTTCCTAAGCAAATGTTTTCTCTCCTTGGCTTCACTACAAGGAGAAGATGACATCAAAGCATAACATATTTCTCAATGCATGCCTTAAAAACAGTCATTTACTATCCTGGTTATATACAAGAATCACCTGCAAAGTACTTTCTAAAAATTTAGGGGTTTGGTAACTGATAAATCAGAACTTTTAGGGAATGGGAGTAGGAGGGTTTTTAATTTCCTCAAGTAATTCTAATGCATATAATAATTGATTATGAATCACTAGATTCTAGAAGGAGAGAGGTCTCTTACTCTGTGAAAGAGAGAGGCAGAAAGAGGAAATCACCTTGTAATAATTTGGTCATTGGGAAATGTACAGAGATAAGTCGAGCTATGCTTCATACATTAAATACATTATCACGGATGTTTGATGAGGGGCCAGAAAGTGTTACCCAATGAACCTCCATAGTACCAAATACAGTCAAGCTTGTCCCAGGTTAGTATTGTCCCTTTACAAGCTGTTAGAAGTATCTGTAAGTCACTATCTATATACCACTTTTATCAGTTTGGTTTGGGGATAAAAAACCTTGAAGGTTGAAAAGGACAAATGAGATTTGCATTTTTGGTCCCTTCCTATGTCTTCAGGATTATTTCACTCTCTGGTGTCTCCAATCCTGCAAACTCTTTCATGTTTCTGAAACTTGATATACTCAAATTACATCCCTTCTGCATTAAGCAATGAAACCTCTCTTCTCAATACACACTCCTCTTTCTCTCACACTTTCTCTCCCTTTTTCTCCCCCTCTCTTTCTAGTTAATTCCAAATTATTTTTTAAAAAGCGTATTTCAAATGGGTTCTTCAAGGAGGGCTTCCCTTGCCTGCCTCTCCACAACAAAATCAGATATCGCTCCCTCTTTACATCTCACGTCTCACTCTGTCATTTTTCTTTGCAGCATTTATCAGTCTTGTGTTACACAGTTACTGGTGTGAATATTTGGTAAACTTCTGTCTCTTGCATTCAAATGTAGGTTATGTAAGAGTTGGGCCTGGCTCCCTTTTGTTTGCTGCTGCCCCAACCTAAGTGCCTTTCCCCTACTACAGGTTCAAACACTACTTGTTAAATGAGTGGAATAAACCTAAGAGACTTTGTTGTCTCCATCCATGGCAGAAAATGGTTTTATGTATTCATTCAAAAATATCCTCAATGTGCCAAAGTCAATGAGAATTAAATGATAAATCAAATACAGACTCCTTGAAGTCTTTAGCTGCTGTGCAATAAAATATACATATTCAAACAATGATTCAGGATACTATAAAGGCAACAATAAATTTTATTAGGAAGATCAAATTTCAGGCCTACAAGGTTGCCAAAACAAGGAGACTCTCCACATGAGAAGATTGACGGGGCCTGACTGCCCTAGGCTTGTGTGACCTCCTACATCAGCTGGATTTGAGTCCCTGTGTTACCTCATGGCTGCATGGCTTCAAGGCATTTCACCTACTTGTGCAGCCACCTCCTCCTCTGTGAAAAGGTTACTCTTCTACTGGAAAGGGAACCTTATTTTTACATAAAATGTTTTTAGCAGAATACCATAAGTTCTATAATACTGAGAAGATAAACAGATGGTGAATCAACATATGAAAAGAAGTTCAGGATCATTAACCATCGGGGAAATTCAAGTTAAGTCCACAATGAGGTATCGATCGCTACACACCTGTCAGCACAGCTAACATAAACAGTGACACGAGATACTGGTGTGGACACAGGGAAAGTAGGTCACTCATACAGTGCTGGTGGGAACGTGAAATGATACAGATACCTGAAAAATGCTTTGACAATTTCTTTAAAATGAAACATGAAACTACAACCCAGAAATCACATTCCTGGGTATTTATTCCAGAGAAATAAAGATGTATGTTGATTCAAAAGCCTGTACACAAATGTTTATAGAGGATTTATTTGTTATAGCCCCAACCTGGAAACAAGCCAGAAGTCCTTCAACAGGTGAGTGGTTAAACAAACTGAAGTATAACCACATCATAGGATACTACTAAGTGAGACAAATAGATGAACTGTAATTATCTGTAACAATCTGCATGAATCTCCAGTTATGCTGAATGAAAAAAATCCACAAATGTTATGTACTATATAATTGTTTATATAACATTCTTGAAAAGACAAAATTATAGAAATGGAGAACAGATTAGTGGTTGCCAGGGATTAAAAAGGTGACAGAGGTGGAAAGAAAGTTGGTGTGGCTGTAAAAGGGAAATACAGAAAATCCTGGGGGCAAGTGAAATGTCCAGTATCTTGATTGCATCCATGTTAATATCCTGGTTATGTTATTGTACTTATAGGTTAGGGAAATATTATCACTAAGGGAAACTGGATGAAAGGCTGATGGAATCTTTCTGTATTATTTCTTACAACCACTGTGAATCTACAATGATCTAAAAATATAAAGGTGAGATTTAAGAAGTTAAAAGATGGTAGAAAATCTGAGAAGGGAGTATGCCAGTTTGTCAGTTATCGGATGAGCCTTAGAACCTTGACATCATAACGGTGAGTGATCCTGACTACTGAGGAATCCTCAGGCTTCAAAGATTTGCCTGTGCTGCTCTGCGAGGTGCTGCAGACATGACCGATTTTCAGTACCAAGAATGGAAGAATGAAGGATGTTCACATCAATCAAAAAGTGATCATTTAAGGCTTCACTGCACAATGTATTCTTTTCATATACATGTTTTGATCATCAAAAAAGCCTGGTGGTCTCAGGAAGCATTCTGTCTTGTTTCCTCTACAACATATGAACTAATTCTTAACTTTAGAACCGGTTTTGTAGGGTTAGTAATGTTCATAAGATTTAGTGCTGCTGAGCTTGAGAGAATGCTTTGTATTCTCAGGGAAGATGCTTTCCTGGCTCCATAGGAGACAATTTTCTGTACGTCTATGAAAATGTCTGCCCCTCTTTTGAGCTTTTATGTTCTATTCAGTCTAGTTGGCCTTATGTATTATGACCACATGAGCTTGGTTATAGCTCAACCAAATAACATTTAAGCACTTTGTTAGGTTTAGAAACTTTTTGATGTTTCCAGTATTGTTTGGTGTTCTTTAGCAATTTTCCCCAAAATTTGAGTATTAATTTAGACAAGATAGGCGTCAGTTTTTCAGAATCCTTAATTATCTACATTTTTATGCTAATGTGTAACCAAATTGTAATTACTTCTTTGCAAGTCTCCGTGTTGTTTTGTTTTATGCATGTTGGGCCATAAATTGTGTTTCCCTTTTTATTTTTAACCAGATTTTAAATGCTGGCTGTTATTCAGAAATAACGGTTCACAGGGATTGGACACTTCTCTCAGGAATAACGGTCTATAGTGGCTTAGGTGATGCAATAGAAATGCACTTTCCAAAAAGACAAATTGGCTTAAAACATTAGGAAAATGTGATTTTATTTTTCCTTTAAAAAGCAGTGGAAACTTTTCTTTGGATAGAAGATGATCTCTCTGTCACTTCAAATCAGAATTAACTAACAATAAATATTTATGGAGAACATTACATAGTTTAAGAATGCTTTTGATAGGTTACTTCATTTTAAATTCATTATAACTCCATAGTTAGATATTATTCTTCCAGATTACATGTTCTATTTTATTACTATGATGGACATTTTGCCAGATTAGAGACATGGGTACTGCAAATTTCTTAGTGGTCTTTTGACATTTATTGTGTATGCAAGGCATACTATGTATTCTATCAGTAACTTTAAAAGAATATCTCCAAGAATACTTCAAACACAATGCCCTGTGGCTCTTGATCCCTGACTCTGGGTCATTGGTTCTCCCTCTGGACTTTAGGCACTGCTTTCTGTGTCATCTGCTAGCTTTTCATGAAAAGTAGCACATGTTTGCAGTTGAGTAGTTTTATCAGCCTGTTTTCTGCCAGTAGGGTTTGAGGATCTGACAGTCTTCTGTTATTGTATACTCTTTCTGTCTTTTTCAAGACAACTTGGCAGTGTTTCTGCAGATATAAAATTCTCAAGAACTTTAGGGTTTCCCATGGTTGTCACTCATATTCGCTCATTAGGCAGAATTTGGGTTCATCAAGTCTTCTGACATCATCGCTATAGTATTTTTGTCTGCTGCATAGATGGCTGCAAGAAAATGCCCTTAAGCTTTTTGAGTGCCTCTAGTTATATTGAGGGGATCTATATCCCACATCCTTAATCTCTTCAAAGAGCCTTTACTGTACCTGAGTACTCTCATTGTTTGATCTTTATGAAGGTTTAGTAACAGATTGTATAATCACATGTTCAACTTTTGTTTTTCTCTGCCACATTTTCTGAAGCATCCTATTAATTTTGCCATCACTGGTACCTGAATAGGGAAAGAATCTCACAAATCATCAAGTCTCATTCTCTTTTATTTAACAAGTTCAGATTCTCTTTTGTTTAATAATTCTTCTCTCAACTTATCTTTCTCTTCTCACATTTTCCTATAAGAAAAAAAAAAGCACTTCTTTCACCTATTTGCTTGAAAACCTATTCACTTAACTATGCAAGTTCACATTTAAAATGTCCATACTCTACATAACTAGAGGGTGCAATTTTATTTTGTTGGCCTGCTTGCAGCAAGGATCTCCCTTCCTCCCATTTTCAATGCATTTCTTCTGAACTCTCATCAGCAATGTCTTCAAAATCCATATTTCTACCCAAAGTTTGTTTGTTCTGACTTAACTCTTCTCTAAGGCAAGCTAGATTTTCTCTATAATGCTCCTCCATAACTTCCAAGCCCTCTCTGGCAGAGTCTTTAATGTCCATATTTTTACTAAGAGTCTGTTCAAGACAATCTAGGTGGTGTTTTCTCTAATGCTCCTCAAAATTCTTCTAGCATCCACTTACTCCTGATTCCAGTGCCACTTCTGAATTTTTAGATGCTTATCACAGCAGCACACCATTTTCAGGTACCAAAGTATAAAGGTTTTATGAATTTATAACAAATTACCATAAACTTAGTGGCTGAAACCAATGAGAATTTATTATGTTGCATGATCAGGAGATTAGATAGGCTTGACTGGATCCTCTGCTTAGGGTTCCATAAGGCTAATCAAGGTGTTTATCAGGGCTGCATTCCTTACTGGAGGGTTGGGAGAAGAATTTGCTAATGAGCTCATTCAAACTTTGGGGTACATTCAGTTGCTTGAGGTTGTATGCTGAAGTCACCTTTCCTTGCAAGCTGTCACATGGGGCTGGAGTTTGCTCCTAGGGTCTGGCCATATTCCTTTTCATGCTTTCCATGTGGCTTCTGCCAGCAGTGATAGATGGACCAGAATTTTAGCATTGTATAACCCTTGAAATTTGGCATAAAATGCTATCATATGTTTGACCACTGACTTTTTGTTCTTTAGTATTTGATGTGTACAGGAAAGCACTTTTTTGTGATAGACACCTACAATAAGAAAACCACATCATTGGAAGGTGCTTAATGAACCCTGCTAATCCACAGCTCAGAACAACTCAGACAAGGCTGGAGGGAGCAGAAACGGCATCCCTTTCTGTTCAGTGATTTGTTGCTTCTGTGTAATACCAAGTATGTATACTACGTATACATGATATGCTCTCCTGATTATCATAAAATGCATTTATCCTAACAAATTGCATTTCACTATTTCTTACCATAAGAAAATATAAAGTAATTGTTCTTCTGCTTTTGCAAATGTTTTGATTTTTTATTTACTCGACAGGTATTCCTGGAGGTCCTGTTGTGTGCAGTACCCTTGTAGAGAACATAACTGAGAATGTGACAGGCAGGGTCCCTCTTGCCTGGGGCTTCATGACAGATGATAAAATATGAGGGGATATTGCAAATTATAATTAGTGGTTCTGAGAGGAAGACAGATAGGCTGCCATGTGGAGAAAAAGATGTTACAGGGTCAGAGAGGTATCATCCAAGAGGGCCTTTCTGAGGTGACATTTAATGATAACATTTAAACCTGAGCTCTGGGATGAGAAGAAGCAGCATTTCTAGACCACGCAGCTGAAACTTCTGGGCTGAGGGAACAACAGGCTTAAGGTGGGTGCAGCTTGATCCTTTGGAGGGAGGGGTTCAGGGAAGGCTGATGTGACCGGAGAAAAATGCCTGGGAAAATTATGTCAGATATGAGAGTGGTCCCACAGGTATCCATAGGGCAAAGCGAGGAGTTGGAATATTATCCTGAAGGGCCTCTATAGGAGTAACCAAATCAGGTAACATTTTTAGTATATTGTTTTGGCTGCTGGGAGACAATAGGTCGAAGGGCAGGCAAAAATGGAAGAAGGGAGACTGGTTTGGGAGGCAATAGTCCTGAGAATTATGGTAAGGCTTCATCCTGGGAGTGGCAATAAGAATGAAAGATGCAGAAGAGAGATTTGGCATCTATGTTGCAGGTAGAACCAACAGTTGTACTTTCCTCTTCACACTGAACACAACGATTACCCAGCCTAGAAAAATGGTGATGACTTAGTAAATGTCCGAAGGCAGGGAGATGGGAATAATTGAGGTATATGGCCATCTATTTACCTGCTCCATTTCTGTTTTCAATATTTATGAAATATCCTGAAAGACAAAGAATATTTCAACACACAAAATCTCACAAAGAAGCTTTTTAGTCATTGGAGAAAAATAAAGTGCTTCTTTGCTGACCGCATCCTACCTTGCAGTTATGCCTGACACAGATAAGACATGCAAGATTAAGTACTCATTTTAAAAAATCTGATATTTAATCTGAGTGATAATAATGATACGTATGATTTCCCACAGGCAGGTCATGGGTCAGGTCTTATGCTAAGGACTTTATGCACCCAACCTTGTCTAACCCTTACAGCTGCTCTTGTAAGATTGAGATGGGTCTATTTTCCGTGTTTTACAGTGGTCCTTGGTGTACAAAGGTCTAATGGCTTCCCCCAGGTCACCACATTAGTAGTTAGGGGAGTTCACATTTAAAATTTGATTTATTTATCTCGAAGCACAGGCTTTTACCCAACACCTGGTGCTCTTGCCTCTATTCTTTATTTCTTTTCTTTGGATTTGCAGAAGATTCCACAACCATTTGGTTTTCCGTCACCAGTGAAAACCTTTCCTTTGTGGTGCATAAAAAAACAACTCTCATCTGCTTGGGATCTAGTAAAACATGAAGCAGATTGCATAATGAAAGAAGAAATAAATGAGAAGTCCAGCAATCAAAAAAGTCAGAAACAAAGATGAAGATAATATGTTTTGGATGAGAGCAATTGCCTACAAATTTAACTGTCGAGGTGGTGATATCATAAACAAGACAGAATGAAGATTGTCTAGGCCTTAGCATGAGATCCAAGTGAAGTGTCCTGAAAAAGCCACTGACAAAGTCTCTATTTTTAAAAACATTAAGAGTAGTTACCGTTCTCTGTATTTAACCCAAGTAAATACATATAGGAAACTAAAATTTATTGGAAAGGTTCTCAGAACCATACTAGAAACATTACCGAGGTATCACCTAGCTTTCCCTACTGCCTTCCAAGGTAAGTTTATCATTTCTAGGTTTTAGATATGAAAACAGAGGCTGAGAAAGGATCAGTAAGTGGCCCTGGGAAATTGCTGGGGGAGACTGACTAGAGTCCAGGCCGGCTTTCGAGGCAAGACTGTGCTCTTTCTGCCACCCCTGATTGTACCCAACTGTGCTGAGCCAGAAAGATAAACAACAAGAGTGCTCATTTTGTCCTTATTCGGCCCTTGCAGAGCATTCACATTCAGCTTTTAAGGGGAATATATTTTTCTTTACTTATTTTGTCTTAATCTTTGTAGTTATGATAGTATTTAGAAAGAGTAGGCCTTTATTTTCTCACCAGAAGCCATTTATTGTCCTGGACACCAATAACCCTTTACAGAATCTATAGTATTCTGCTAAAAACATGTCCCATAAAGACGATGTTCCCTTTCTGTCTGCTAAAAAATTGCGTCTATGGAGGAGCTGAATTTTTATTTTGCTTGACTTATTATCACAAAAGATGTGCAACGTTTTTCACTTTTTGCATATGCTTTTGAGATGGCTCTTTGCATCCAAGCAAGGGTTTTTATGATGTGACAAAATTGGTATAAAAATATTTAATAATGTCTTTGTTTAAGAGACTCAGTTCCTAGATTATTTTTATGTACTTTTTACATTCATTGGGAATATTAGAAAGTGAAAGTGATATAAGTTATTTTAATTTGGTTATAAGTCCAAGGCCCTTGAGATAGAAACATAGATTTTTTTAAAGAAGTTTCCTATCAGTGATGAATGCTGACACCTTGTACTAGTTTTTGTCACAATTTTTAGGAAATTAGGTACAAGCCTTCCCACAGTAAACATCTGGAGACATTTATGTTTACTATTAATGTGACAATTTTTTTTTTCAGGGAAAAACAACTACTAAAAAGAAATAGCTCCCTGCAATAACAAGTATTTCTTCCCTGTCACATCTAACTTTAAAAAGGAGCATTGTATTGTACCTTGAATCAATTAATCTGTTCGAATTAATAATCTGAATTTAGTGTCTAGTTTTTCCACTTATCCATAAAAAGGGAGTGGAATGATGTAGGTTGCACTGGACCTTAGCTCACCTCCAGGCTCTGGTTGGAAGCTCTCTTTCTTTTTATGTTGATGCTACGGTAATCAACTCAAGTGGAAAAAATAGTTGACCAATTGCCATATTTGTATTTTCTCAAAATAAGTAAATTTTAGCTTGTGTATAGTAATAAAAAGGATTTAAATGTTTGTTTCTTCACAAACGCATTATATTTGCTCCAGTTCTGCTGGAGGTTAAGAGTAAACATTGTTCTGTGATTATTGTCATTTATTTTATATGACATTAAAAACTTCTGTTCTCATTAATTAAAGTCAGATGAGGCCTTCGTGAGCACTCTTGGTATTCATTCGAATGTTATATGAGAAGTTATTTTTTCAAATAAAATTATGACTTTTTAAAGACAGAATCTGCTTTATTAAGGTATTATTACTAGCAGAGATCGATGAAAACTTTAAAGAAAGAGGCTGTACTTAGCCTACAGCCTCCTTAGTCGTCACTACCATTATATTTACTTGTAAAAGAATACAGAAACAATGAAAAATGAATTTTGTTTATGTCAAAAGATGAAGATGACTATTAACTTCTTATAAATGGAATTGTAAACAGATACTTATGAAATATACCGTGATCCATGACCCTTACTCCCGAGCACCTAAGGGAGCATCTCTACCTTAGAACTGGGGAAATGTCCTTAGAATCCTGTAAATTTCCAGGGTTCGTTGGGGCTTTTTCTCCAGCATAAATACTAAAGTAGATTTCTCTCCCGCCCTCCGTTTTTTCTTCCTTCTTCCTCTTTCCCTTCTCTGCTGCTCCTCCTACTCTTCCTCATCTTCCTCCTCCTCCTATGAGCCAGTTTATATTAAATTCACACTTTCTCATTTCTACTGAAATAGTGTAATAGTGTCAGTGACTGAGAGTGAAGAAACATAGAGGGACCCTAAGAGAATCCATTTGGGTACAAAGCTATGTTGTAATACATTTTAAACATTTCCAAGGTAGTATCTAGTTTGTTGATAGAATGTCATGAGATTTATCCCCTCATTCTCAAAGAGCAATCCCATCAGCTAGCCTGAGGGTCCTGGGGAGGGAGAAAGGGTGAGAGTAGGAAAGATGAAGGGAGTGCTTCATGAACTATTCTTCCCTGCAACAGCTTTAGAAGGTGGGTCAACACCCGTAGAAGTCAAGTGGTTACCAGGATAAGCTTTCAGGTTAGGTTGTCTGTGCTATAACGTGGGCAATTTATTTTACCTCTCCATGAGTTTCCTCATCTATAAAATGGGGCTAATAGAGACTACATGATGTATTAGGTTGGTGCAAAAGTAATTGCTGTTTTTGCAATTTCAGGATCTAATGAAACAGTGTGCAAAAAATATTTAGGAGAGTGATTGGCACATGGTAGATGCTTAGTAAATATTGTAGGAGAATATAAACTTTGTTCTGGGGTCTCACTGTGTCACCCAGGCTGGAGTGCAGTGGTATGATCACAGCTTACTACAGCCTCAACCTCCTGGGCTCAAGGGATCCTCATACTTCAGCCTCTGGAGCAGCTGAAACCATAGGCATATGCCACCATACCCAGCTAATTAAAAAAATTTTTTTTTATATAGATGGGATTCTCACTATGTTACCTAGGCTGGTTTAGAACTCCCAGGCTTAAGCGATCTTTCCACTTCAGCCTCCAGAAGTGCTGGGATTATAGGAATGAGCCACTGCACTAGCCTCTTGTTCTGGCCTTTTAGATAACTCCTTGATTTGGTTTCAAAAAAGTGGACAGTATTAGCACTTTACTGAACTAAGAGAAGAATTACTCAAATAAATTTTTCCAAGTTCACATATGTGGAAGTTTCCACACAGTATCTTCAGATTTGTACACATAGATACTTATGGTAGAAAATCTAAAAATCTGTAAAAACAAGCAGGTGTTTGTCTGCATTTCCAATGGGTCATATATTGTTATTTGATAATGACTTTAGAGGTGTTAATTAGAAAAATGATTTTATCTGATAACTGATTGTTTCATAAAAATCTTCAGATACACAGACATAGGGTAAAAAACATTTTTAAAAATTTCAGGAAAAAAGTCATCTTATATCACAAGACACTTTTTGAACCTGTATTGTTATATTCAATGTGCCCTAAGTTCTGCATCTAGATTATCCTTCATGCATGCTTCCTGCAAAATTATTCATTTCATAAGTTCCACTGAAGAGTTTTAGCATTGTCTCAGGAATCAGTGAAGTCACAGGGAGATTTCCACATGAGGCGTCTTCGATCTCATTGTAGCTTTGGTGTCTCCCCAAGTAGTTCTGACTAGTGGGAAGTCCCCGAGTGCTGTGCCCACGTTGCCTGGGAATCCTTCATCAGTTTTATAACCATTTAAAATGCAGGTCCATCTGAGCATTAAATTTGTAAAATAACCCAGGAGATATGTTGGTTTCCATATTAGAGGTCTAAGGAAGATTAGGCAGAAATTGTCAAAAAAGCAATTTCACTGCTGACAAAATCGATCACCTTCTTACTCTCCCGAGATAAATGGAAAATGTGTCCATCACTTACATAGAAGACCTGCTGGCCTCTAGTCGGGATATGTTTGGTTTTGCTTTCTAAGTTGGATTCAGTTTGTAGGCTATAGTTTTTCAGTTTTAACCAGAATATATTAAAAAAAAAAAGTGATATGAACAAAATCTTAAGAAATTTAAAATAACCTCTGCTTTAAAGGCTAAAATATCTTATAAAAACTAAGGTTGAAACATATTTTAAATCCCTCTAATTCAAGGTTATATATTTTTTAGTCTGTCTCTCCTAAGTAAAACTTCTATAAATATTATTATTTTTATAAATCATGCATTTTTTAGTCTTTGTTCAGTTCCTCAAAATGTTTTTGAAGAGATAAATAATAAATGCATTAATGGTTCTCTGTAAAAGCAACATCTTTAAAAGGTAAAGTATGGTTCATACTCAATTGACCAGTCAGTCCATAGCTATTTGCTGACATTCATAAAGTGTGTTCAGCACCTTCTTGAGCCAGGCTTCTCTCAGCACACATTTTGTAAACGCTCATCTAACTATCCCCTGTGTTATGCATACAAGGTAATAGAGATGAATTAGGCCTGCTTTTTCCTGGAACAGGGAGAACTGGTATCTTTCCATGAGCACAGCTGCTCCCACAGCATCTAAGAAACAAACTGACAGAGATCTTGCTTGATCATCTTTCTAAGTACAGAAAATGCTTTCGGATTAAAAAATAAAATGCCACTGAACAACCTGTGGACAGCCAATGGTGTGGACAAAGTCAGCAAAAGCCCCACCTGTGCTGGGAGATCCCTTCTCTTGGCCTGGCCCGTGGTGAATTTAGTGGCCACCTTCTGGTAAGACCCCAGCTTGGTCCTGGGTTTATGTGGATTAACTATGAAAGGGCACAGTCAACTTCATATTGTCTAGGACAGGTAGAGAAAAGTAATTAAATGTTTCCCCAAACTTTCTTAAAATGTAAAACATTTTAATATGATGTCTATTAAGCCAGTAACTAACTTTTTTACCTCCTCTACGGCACTTGCATACTTTGTACTTTTTTCAGTGCAAATGTGTGAAAATGGTAGTTAAATTATGGTAACTATTGGAACAATCTCCTTTAGTTTTGATCAGTGGTTTTTCAACAGGGCTCTTTGAGTACTTGGGGAGTGAGTGTTCAGGGGCTATGGAAGGAGTGTTCAGTGAGGAAGTCTCTAGAACTCCCTCTCCAACATCCCCCAATGCCCAGTCTTATCTGTGTTTTTAAACCTCTAAAATAGATCCTTCTTCACCAAGTATTATTTAATAGTCCATTTAAGTTTGAAAAATTGCTTTTATACTCCCAAATTAACTCTGTAAATAAATGTAGTCTAATAATACAAATAGGCCAGGCAGGGTGGTCTCACACCTGTAATCCTAGCACTTTGGGAGGATCACTTGAGGGCAGGAGTTCAAGATCAGCCTGGACAACATAGCAAGATGCCATCTACACACACAAAAAAAACATGCAAATGAAATTAATCAAATAATCATATACTGGATTGCCTGAATTTTTGTATAGTAGATTATTTATTGCTATCTGTAGAGAGGTGACAGTCTCAAACAAAGGTTTGATTCATGGAATGCAGGTTAGTTTTCTAATACACATTCTTAGGCTGGCGTAAGGATGGGTAATGTGGCTTCCTACCGTGGACATCCAGGGTCGACACTCTTGGGTTCACAGGGATCATGCAATTTGTAGCTCCTGCTCTGAACCACCACACACCAAGTCTCATACTTATTTGAGGCTTCATCACATGCACTCAACACTCTTCTTTCCCTCCACTCTACCAAACCTCATGCATCACCATAAAAGGTTGAGACAAATAAAATGTTTCCAAGTTATTAATTTAACAGAATCTCTAATACAGCTATTTGCTTTAGGAAAACATTTCCAAAGCTTATTGGGAAGAAATACATGTTTGTATCATTCCCTGCATATCTTCTTTTTCGTAGAATATTTCTGTAAAGGTTTTCAGTTTCTATTGCTTAATGTCTTCTCTATGTTGCAGGTAAAAGAGGGATGTTCAAACTGGAAACATAAAATCTTTGATGAGAGAGTTTTCAAAAGCCTTTTTTTAAATGGGGGGGGGAAATGGGAACCAGGTTTATGCTGTTATATTGGTTATAAAGCTATATGAATATGTATAAGGCATTTACAACAATGACTGACACCTATTTCTTTTGCTGTTATTACTCTTCTACAAACTGGCATGAGTAATTAGACATGGGATATATGTAATTATGCATATTTTGGGCCAAGTAGGTGGCCCACTCCCTCATCCTGAGGTAGTGTGGAGATAGGGAGTGGGGAAGCTACTGCTGGTAGATAAATAAAATGTGGCAGCCTCTGCAGAAAAGTTTGATGACTCCATAATAAGTTTTACTCAGAATTACCTTTTGACTCAGCAATTTCAGTCCTACATATAGAGCCAAGCAAAATAAAAACATACATTCATACAAGATGTTTATAGCAGCATTGTTCATAATAGCCTAAAAGTGGAAATAAATCATATGTTTGTCAACTGATGAATGAGTAAACAAAATGTGGTATTGGTGCTAGGAACGGGGGGGCATGGGGAGTGAATGCTTAATGGGTATAGGGTTTGCTTTAGGAGTAATGAAAATGTTCTGAAACGAGACAGTGTTGATGGTTACATAATATTGTGAATGGACTAAATGTCACTAACGGTCAATTGTATGCTATACATAACTTTACTACAATTTTTTAAATAGCGAGAGGGTGATAAGTCCATGTATGAATGAACCTTAAAACATTTTCAATTTGGATATTAATGTTGCAGTGAAATAGTGGAGAAAATATTAATCATTAGTAAACAATAGGTGAATTGACCTCAATCAGAGAATCGTAGTAATGAAGAGTAAGTTTTCTGGGAGCCAATAGGAATCAATTTTAGCAAATTGCATATATTGCAATTTATTTATCTTATAAAGAAATAAAATACTGTGGGTTTTTTCTCTAAAAATATATTGTTTCTTGGCCAAGAGTGTTCATCCAAATGCCAAGTTTCATAAGTGTGATTTAACCTGTAAATGAATATTCTGTATATTTGAATAGCACTTCAAGCTACAAGAACACTCAGAGGTTTAACTGACCCACTTTTCAGTTGTGGAAACTGGAGCTCAGAGTAGTTCAGTGGCTTGCCTGTGAGGACATAGCTTGCATCACATAGTTACAATTAAGTGTTTAACTTCCAAACCAACCTGTCTTCCACTCTGAGATCTACTTCCCATCACTGTAATACTGCCTGTGAAAGAGCAGGGCCCATCAAGGCCCAGTTATGAGGATGGTACAATTTACACATGTACCCACATCAGTGACAACCAGCTGCTGACATTTTTATCTAGAACGACAGTCTTAATATGTTGTTATAAATATTTTATGTAGTTTTAACTTTTTCTCCCATTTTTAAAAACTGTAGTTCTTCAGAACTAAAGGAACACTGGTGCTCTTCCCTTCCAAGGTATTTTGTCAGTATATATATTTTAAATCTTTAATTTGCAGCAAAAGAATGCAAATCTCTGCAAAGCAGTATTCCAAAATTATTCCCCTTTTCCTTAATAGAAATTGTTAGACCATCCTCCAACAACTTTTTATTTAGATTTAACTTGGCTGCCTCTGTGTAAATACTGTTTTCTCATTTACCTGCATGTTTTGTTTATTTTCGAGGAAGTTCTGATTACCACTCTCACTTTTCCTTCTCTCCATTCTATGGATTGGAGCTAGCATTGTTCTTAAAACATAAATTTTCCAAACCAGGCTAGTTGTAAGTGGTGCTTACAACTAATTGATCACAACAAGCTACAGAATTATTTATTCCTTCTCCACTTCCACTGCTTCACTTCACTAGCCTTTAAAAACAAACACATAAATAAATAAAATAAATTTCCAAACCAGGCATGGTAGCTTGACCTGTTATCCCAACTACTTGGGAGACTGAGGCAGGGGGATCATTTGTGGCCAGGGCATCAAGATTGCAGAGGCTGCAGTGGCTGCAATGAGCTGTAATTGAAACACTGCACTCCAGCCTGGGTGACAGACCCAAACCCTGTCTCTAAAAAAAAAAAAAAAAAGGAAAAAGTTCCTATACATGCAAGTTACACTGCTCAACTTTCTATCCTTGAACCCAAGAAGATGTTGGGCCTTCCTGTCCATGCAGGAGTGTTTGAGGACTGGATCTCCTGCCCAAATCTGATATCACAGGGCAAACTGTTATTTTGGAGGCCATGCTTTATTTTCCTGAAATATTTTGCCTGTTTTTTCAACCCATGATTTGATGTTGCTGAATCTAGCCCCATGTTTTTAAAAATAATATAAAGTATATTAAAAAATATTAGCAACATAGATTGATTTGAAAATAAGCAATTAGCTAATTTATCCTACTCTATTTTGGGGTATTATTAAATTTGATTAGGTACATCAATCTAGCCAAAGAGAAGGACCACCTGAAAGCATTCTCCTTCCAGTCCTCACTGAGGACATCAAGAAATGGGTCTCTGTAACTGTTTTTGAGACCAAATATTAAATTCCAAGTTTCTGCCTTAGGTAGAATGAGAAGGAGATAGAGACAGGGATGATATAGAGATGGGAGGAAGGAAAGGAGAGATAAAGAGAGGAGAGAAAGAAATATTTAGAAAATATTGTGTGGAAAAGTGTACCTTTTTATATTCATGTATGTTTTCACATGTTTAAAAATTAAGGACTAAGCAATATGAAGCAAGAGGAATACATGTTAACTACAATGCTTAAGCTTGAAAAGAATATTGCGTGTTAAATGTTCATGAACTTGGGTCAGGCACGCAGGCACAGGCTTGTAATCCCAGCATTTTGGGAGGCCAAAGCAGGCAGATCACTTCAGCTCAGGAGTTTGATACCAGCCTGACCAACATGGGAAAAAGCATTTCTACAAAAAATACAAAAAATTAGCCCAGCACTGTGAGACTGGCCTGTAGTCTCAGCTATTCAGGAGGCTGAGACAGGAGGATTGCTTGAGCCTGAAAGGTAGAGGTTGTAGTGAACTGTGATCATGCCACTGCACTCCAGCCTAGGTAACAGAGTGCAACTCTGTCTCAAAAAAAAAAAAAAAAGTCTATAAACTCTAATAGTTTGTTGTAATAAAGTGATTTTCACAAGCAGACATTTTTTACTGAAATTAAACTTTTTTTTTTTTTTTCCCAATCTTCACTAGTTACATACAGAGTGATTTTGGTTGTTTCCACCTTTTAAAAATGTTTACTTATTTTATTTTTAAAAGCTTTCAATTATTTGGAAATAATTGTAAGCATACAGAAAAGTACAAAATAACACTAAGAATACCCATATGCCATTTACCCAGATTGACCTATTTGTTAACAGTTTACCACACTGCTTTTTCATTTATTTTTTTCTCTGACTCTTTCTCCATACATATGTATGTGCACACCTATTTTTGTAGGACAGTTGTATACACCATGGCCCCTTATTATTAAATACTTATGCATTTCCTAAGAATAAGAGTATTCTCTTTATAACCACCATTCAGTTATCAACTTCAGTAAATTTAACATTGGTAGCGTGTTTTAATCTCCCATTCATGTTCCAGTTTTGTTGGTTGACCCCAACAATGTTTCTTTTCCAGCACAGGATCCACTCTGGGGTCAGGTAATGCAGTTAGCTGTTATGTCAAACACACAGGAGTTTTGAGTCTTTCATTCTGAAGAATGTCAGGATTGAACTGAGCTGAGAAGGACATCACTTTTAAGTGATCAGCATATGTCTACCTCATTTTTTTTAATGCTACTGGGGAAAATAATCAAACCTTTAGCTTCAATTATTGTGTAAGCTTTGATTTTTGAAGTTGTAGTGCGGTAGCCAGGTTGTTCATAAAGATGTTCTCCTTTTTTTTTTTTTTTTTTGCACTTTGCCCTTTACAGCATGTCTAGATCACACAAAATAGTATCTGTAGGTTGGAAAAAAGGATAGTTCAAAAAAGCTATTTCCCAGCCAATAGCAAAAGCCATGTGAATGTTTTGACCTGTTTCCAAAATACCAGATGCATTGCTTGAGGGAGCTGAGACTAGAGAGGCCTCCTGTGGGGAAGGACACTCTTGTCTGCCTGCTTTGATTTGATTGTGGCAAATGGTATCATTTAGCATTTTTCATGAAAAAGTTGCCCTGAAATTTTAAAAAGTAAAATTCATTTAGTTATAATTTATAAGAAATAAACATTTCTAATGCTCATCATTCATTTCTGAAGCTCACCCTATAGAAAGTTTTCTTACCATTTCTTATAGTGTAGGTCTGGCACCAACAAATTTTCTTAGCTTCCTTTATCTAAAAATGTCTTTCACCTTCACTCTTGAAAGATATTTTCTTCAAACATAGAATTTTGCTTGCCATTTTTTTCTTTCAACACTTTAAAGCTATTTCACTGTGTTTTGGTCTCTGTTTTGTGATGAGTAGCATATGATCATTCAACACTGATCACCTGTCTGTGATTTCTCATTTCATTTTTACTACTTTCAAGATTTTCTTTTTTATATTTGGCTTTGAGTAGTTTGACTATAATATCTCAAAGCATGGTTTTCTTTGAATCTGATTGTGTTTCACATTTTCTGAAGTTATTGGATTTGTAAATTTTTATCTTCTGCCAAACTTGGGAAAATTTTAGCCATTATTACTTCAAGCATTTTTTTTTTCTAGACCATTTTGTCTCTTCTTTCATTCTGGGATTACAGTTATTAGTATATTAAAACTTTTCAAAATTTAATTTGAAATTAATTTTAATTAAAAATTTATTTTAAAAATTTAAAAGTTTTAATTTTTTTTTTTTGGACAGAGTCTTGCTGTGTTGCCCAGGCTGGAGTGACGTGGCATGATCTCAGCTCCATTGCAATCTCCATCTCCTGGGTTCAAGTGGTTCTCCTGCCTCAGCTTCCCAAGTAGCTGAAATTACAGGCGTACACCACCATGCCCAGCTAATTTTTACTATTTTTAGTAGAGATGGGGTTTCTACTAAAATGTTGGACCATGTTGGTCAGGCTGGTCTTGAGATCCTCCCACCTTGGCCTCCCAAAGTCCTGGGATTACAGGTGTGAGCCACCACGCCTAGCCTAATTTTTATTTTTTAATTGACACATGATTGTACACACTTATAGGACATATAGTGATCTTTTGATACATAAATGTATAATGACAAAATCAAAATAATTAGCATATTCATCATCTCAAATATTTATCATTTCTTTGTGTTGAGAACATTCAGTATCCTCTCCTCTAGCTATTTGAAAATATACAATATAGTCATCCTACAGTGGTAGAAGTATTCCTCCTAGCTATCTGTAATTTTGTGTCCATTACCAATATTTCTCTATCTCTCCATTCCATCAGCCTCTAGTAAGCTCTGTTCTACTTTTTATGTCTGTGAGATCAACTTTTATTTAGCTTCTACATGTGAGTGAGTACATGCAGTTATTAAACCTATTGCTATTGTCCACATGTTCCCACGGATCTGTTAATATTTTTCAACCCTTTTATTCCCCTTCTTTGGACTGGCTACTTTTTTTTTTTTTTGAGACAGAGTCTCACTCTGTTGCCCAGGCTGGAGTGCAGTGCAGTGGCACAATTTCGGCTCACTGCAAGCTCCACCTCCCAGGTTCATGCCATTCTCCTGCCTCAGCCTCCCGAGTAGCTGGGACTACAGGTGCCCGCCACCACGCCCAGCTAATTTCTTTGTATTTTTAGTAGAGGTGGGGTTTCACCGTGTTAGCCAGGATGGTCTCGATCTCCTGACCTCGTGATCCACCCGCCTCGGCCTCCCAAAGTGCTGGGATTACAGACGTGAGCCACTGTGTTGGCCCGGGACTGGATACTTTCTATTGATTTGTCTTCAAATTCACTGTCTCTTCCATTTGTCATTTCAATTACGCTATTTGGCTCATCCAGGAAATTTTTTCTTGCAGATCTTTCCAGATCTAAAACTTTCATTTTAAAATATTTATATTTCTATGGTAAGACTTTCATATATTTTTATCCTTTCACATTCATTCTTGAAAGCTAATTTCTTTTATGTAATTGAGCATAATTGTAATAGCTGCTTTTGGTCTCATAATTTGAATGTCTAGATCATCTTAAAGTTGGCCTCAACTCTTGAGAATGTCTCACATTTTCCTAGTTCTTACTACATGAAGAAAGACTTTAGCTCATATGCGGAAAAAAAAAATGATGTTTCATTTTTTAAAAAATGATTTGATAAAAATTTATTTTAAAAAGGCATTTGCTTACAAAGAGCTCTATCTACAAGGAGAACAACCTCAAGAAGTACACATATCCTTGTAAATATTAGTTTGAATTTAATATGTTCCTTATGCCATGAAAACCTGTTATCCTACAAACAATATAAAGTAAGGGATGCATATTATCATTTCAAAAGAGATTTTTACTTTATAAAATATTTCATGGTAGAGTTTTGAAATTATATGGAAGGACTTTCAGACATTTAAAAAAATAACAGAACTTTTCCTTTTAATTAAATTCCATGCTAGAGTCCAGTGCTCACACCCCCCTAGACACTTTAGCATAAGCAGCCCCTGACATCCCTGAGTTTGGGTGCTCTGAACTCTGTTGTTGGGTTCTGAGACACTTTTTCACAATCCTTAGGGCTACAGGCAGCATAGTTTGAAGCCAATGAGTTTAAGATACCTTTGTTTATAAAAATCTAATTAACAACTTTCAGGGCCATGTGTTATGTCAAGCAGTTAGTCCATAAGAAAGAAAAATAAAATGAAAGGGAAAGCAATGAATTATAAAAAAGATTTCCTCTAGCTTCATTTTTTAACATCATTTTTAAGGTCCATGGGAGTTCACTGAGGTTTTTTGTCTTCTTTAAGCACTGTTTATCAGAGAATGGGGCCCTCATTATGAATGTATATGCATAGTAAATATCTTTGGTAACATATTGCCTTATTTTAAAATAATGTATTTTGAAATTCAGAGTACAATAGATGTCATCTCAGAATCTTGTTAATCCTTTTGGGTTATTTTCTGCAAATTGTCTTCCTATTTTTATGGAGCAGTTTCTCAATGTGAAGTGCAATAAAGAGCTATTATAGATACTCTACTATCTGGCAGAGTTGGAAATGGAACTTAAATTTCTAAAATTTTATTTAATTGTCTCAATAGATTTCAACAACGAATATCTTAGTAACTGTGATGCTTGACAGAGAAATTGCTTGTTACCTGGGGATTTGAAAAAATGTCTTTTATAGCTAGTTGTTATTCTGATTTTACTAGCACTGAATGTGTGATGTGCAAAGAAATAAGCCATATGATAAAAACACAATCCAGGAAGAGAGAAAGGGCCCAGCTCCTCCTTTTAAAACTGTTCCCTCCATTGCGGAAGTGGCCTCCTGAGGCTCAGGGGCAGCCCCTGTGTCCTCTCTGATTTCTCGGTCTTCCTCTTTCTTGCATGAGCTGTTACATTACAAGTGCCACAAGTCCTTTATTTTAAGAGAGATATATATGTTTTACTGAAATTCTTTCTTCTGGTTTCATGTTATATAAAGGAATGAAAATAAATTATAATTAAGGATTCATGCTCTACATGTGCTTGACTTTGTCATTACCTGGAACAAACTTTGCCTATAGAATACAGATAATAATGTGAAAATAATTATGTAATCTTATGCATTAAAATTCTTAATTTATAGCCATTTTTAAATTTCCTTTTTACAGTCTATAGCCACAACAGTAACAAAGTCAGACACAACAAATGACATCATCAACTTGTCACTACTAAAGCTAGGAATAACTTTAAGTTACCAACAAACTATTTTTAGTTAAAAATCAACTTTGATTTTTGAATTCATATATATTCAAATATGTATATGCTTGATATATATATCAAGGTCATATTTTGTCCCTCTACATTAAGGAATTGAAAACAACAAGGATATAACATTAGTTTATAGATGGGTACTCTTCTTGTATTCCTATTTTAAATTTTGTGTGAACTGAAAGTGATAGCATAATAAAATCGGGCTACAATTTTAGAGCACTAATAACATATATATTTGTACATATATAATAAAATTTTTGTAAAAATCTTAATAAGAAAGTTCCAATCTTCTCTACCACATTGTTCTTTGAACATCTTCTTTCCTGGTTCCTCCCATCCCTACTTACCCTGATTATCATCCAAGGACTCAATTTTAGTATAAGGAGTCCTGAAGTACATGTTTTGTTGTAAATTTTGACATAAGAAACACCTGACTAGAAACCACATCCCCTGGATGCTGGTCCTGAGAATTAGGTAATGGATGCTTCTCCCGAATTGGTGAAAAAGGAGACAAGTCTTTGGTGACACCATAGATTTGGGGGCATTGTGTGCACACCACTTCAGCCCTGTTTCTCTTTTAAGTGTCCATTCCTTTACATTGGCAGAACTGGTGTCATCTGTTGAGGTTTTCTGGTGGAGAGGTGGGCACATGTGAGGGTGAGGATGAGGATGAGGGTTGTAGAAAAAGAAAGATGGAAGTCTACGTAAATGAGAACTTTTATTAAAGAAAGTGACATTCAGATAGACAAAAACAAGAAAATATTTGTACAGCATTGTTCCTTACATAAAATTCCCTAAAAATGTGAAAATTTCTTGCTGTTGGGACATGAAGTCCAATATTTTAATTTAAATTTAGTTTGACTGCATGATGTAATAACACCTCTAAAAAACTCAGGGCAACCAGAATTTGGCCTAAGAAATCAATTATTTCTGTACTAGTGGATTTCTGTAATACATTTAAAATAAAATTAAATTTATATTCGCTGATTAAAGCAGACACTTCTGCATTGCTTCCTAACCTATATGATGTGTGTGCCCTAAATAAAAATTTAATCTGGAAGAAGAGGAGTAGAAGAGGGATAGGGCTTAGGAGATTGATTTAAAATAAAATATAGCTTTTTCAGGTTTGTGATTTTCCTTTTGTTAAAGTGATTCGTGTTACCAGACAAGAAAGAATTCCTGTTGCAATCAAGAATTGAGGCTATCTGGCCAGATATTTATGTATACCTGACTTAAGAGATTCCAACATGATGTTTCCAAGCCTTACATTAAAAGAAAAGATTTTTAGATTGTACTCTCTATTTGCAACACAATTTTGAGCAGATTAGTGCGCTCTCTCTCTCTCTCTCTCTCTTGCTCTGTGTGTGTGTGTGTGTGTGTGTGTATGAAAGAGAGAGAGACGGACAGAGAGACAGAGAAGGAGACAGAGAGCCTCCATACCTAGGACATTCCATAAGGACAAGGCCATGATTTTTATTAAGGAATGAAGGGCAATCATAGTGCTTATCAAGAATAACTTCATTTGAAACACGCTTTTGCTTCAGCCTTTCTTGAAGGACTATTTACAACAATTCAGCAGAGTCTACATAATTTAGATACATTTGTGGCAAGGTTGCCAGTATTGCTGGGCAATAGTAAGTTAAAAAAATAGTAAGTTTAAAAAAAGTAAGTTAAAAAAAAGTAAATGAATACTGGAAATATATTTGCTTAAGTAAAATGCATTAATTTAGTTAAAACAGTGTCTAGATGACAGAAAACGCTCAGGCTTACAGCGGCACCACTCATCATGGCTCCTGAGCGGCCATGCTGAATGCGTATTTTAACATGTTCTCAATTCTTGATTGTGGATTAACCGCTGGTTACCCTAAAGATTTGGTTTTACTGTATATGTTTTACTTATTGTGTAGGTATTATACTGATTTTATTGTATAGCTATTATGAAAGCTTCCTTTGCCCTACAAAATGCAAATTTTAATTTATGTTCTAAATGGAATACTGACGTACTATCCATGCCAGATAAAAAGGAAAAGCAAGAGCTCACCAATATGCACTTAATGGTAGATCAGAAATGAAAGAAAGGGAACTTTATTCTTTAAGCAACAACCTACCTCACAACAAGCGTTCTATGGTGAGGAAGCCATAAAACATAAAAGAGGAAAACACATCCCTTAGTGGACAACTCCTGATGATTGCAGTGTGGATTTCCATTCTGTAAACATTGTTTTGCAGGTTGTTTCTGGGCTTCTAATACCCTGCAGACTCCCCCCGGCTGGTACTTATGAGGACACCCTCCTCCCAGGTAGAGCAGCAGTGGGAGGAAAGCCAAAGGCAAACACCTGCTCTTGAGGAGCCCTGGCTAAAAATTTGACAAAGTCAAAACTGACAACATCTGTGAAAAATTAGTGATTGCGTTGGTGTTTGTCTTCATGCTACTATAAAGAACTACCTGAGACAGGGTAATTTATGAGGAGAAAAGGTTTGATTGACTCACAGTTCCACGGGCTTCACAGAAAGCATAGCTGGGGAAGCCTGAGGAAACTTACAATCATGGCAGAAGGGTGAAGGGGAAGCAAGCTGTCTTACCATGGTGGAGCAGGAGAGAGAGAGAGAGAAAGGGGAAGTGCTACAAGCAGATCTTTTGAGAACTCTGTCATAAGACTGCACTAGGGGGATGATGCTAAACCATTAGAAACCACCTTCACGATCCAACCACTTCCTACCAGGTGCCTCCCCCAACACCGGGGATTACAATTCAAATGAGATTGGGGTGGGTTCACAGAGTCAAACCATATAATTCTGCCCTGGGCCCTTCCCAAATCTCATGTTCTTTCACATTTCATGCCTTCCTAACCATGCCCCAAAGTCTGAATTCATTCCAGCATTATCTCAAAATTCCAAGTCCGAAGTCTCATATGAGAAAAGGCAAGTCCCTTCTGCCTATGAGCCTGTAAAATCAAAAACAAGTTAGTGACTTCTAAGGTACAATTAGGGTATGGGCATTGAGTAAATGCTCTCATTCCAAAAGGGATAAATTGGCCAAAAAAAGGGGGCAACAGGGCAACAGACTTCTTACATGTCCAAATCCCAGCAGAACAGTCACTAAATGTTAAAGCTCCAAAATAATCTCCTTTGACTCCATGTCTCACATCCAGGGCACAGTAATGCAAGGCTAATGTTGTTCTCTTGTGATACCTTTTTGGAGTGTTACATAACATTGAGCAGCATTCCTCAGCCAATCAGATGACAGCTGATAATTTATCCAAGTGTATAGCCCCAAGCATTCTTTAGCTGTCTACTTCCTGCTCCTCAGAAGTAGAAAATGGGTTCATGAAAAAGATAATGAGGTCTCGTACTTTTATGCCCTGGGGAGCAGAGCTCCCACTTTGAACCTGAAATTCAGGATATTAACTATGATGAATCATTTTTTTAAGGTGCACACTTTACACTTCTCTGGAGTAGCAGAGTCATTTATCCTATTGTAGGAGTGGTAGAAAGTATATGAGAAGGTAGGTTGTTAAACAGGAGTTTGAGAGCAGTGAGTCACTTCATTTTTCCCATGTAGGAGACAAAACACTAGATTAACTATACCACAGAGAGATAAGAAAGTTGTGTAACATGATAGAAACCAACCTGGTCTTTGGAGTTTGACAAGCCAAGATTCAACTCTCAGTCTCATCACTGAGGGATGTATAACCTTAGGCAAAGATTCCAAGCCATGGTTTCCTCATCTCAACAATGGCAGTGGTGATAAGGCCCAGCTTCTCTGGTCATTACTGACACCTTATTGGTGGTTTGGATAATGTCAACACTCATGGCTCCGCATATACTGCCTTTCCCTGTCAATTGGGGCTCACAATTGACATTCAAGCAACTACTTGGCTACTATTTTGTCTCTGCTGCTGGAATGAGAAAACTAGTAAAACATTCTAGAATATCCTAATGGAGCTACAATGTACCTAATAGTAAGACTCCAGCTCTCTCTCAAGATCACCCAGAGAGCAATCCTGAGACCAGGCAATGCGTGGAAAGGGATTGCAGTTAGACTAGCAGACATTTTCTCTCCAGCTGCCTCCTTCCTTCACAAAAGACCCTCAGAGAATGTCTGCTTCCCAAATTTAAGATATTTAACAAGTGAATTTCACAAGTTTTTATCTATTGGGTGTTTTATAATTCTATTGGGTGCTTTAAAGTTGTACATATTTTACAAGAATTGAAGAATACATATCTTCACTCCAAATATCCTACAGGGGTTACTTGAAAATTACCCTATTTTTAAAGATAAGACCACTGATATAGAATATTAACTATTAAGCTACGCTATACATTATAACTTTAGCCCACTGATTATAAGTATTTTAACATACATGCCCTAAATGCTCTTGAAAGGATCATAGTTGTTTCTTAGAGAAAACTGGTTCATGCCTTTATGTATCAGCTCTGAATTTTTCTTAGAATTCCGAATTTCGTGTTTTTTTCACTCCAAGATTCACAGATGAAATGTAATTTATATCTATATCAAATGAGAAGAGCACCCTATTTTCCCCTTTTGTGTTACAGGTTTCTACTGTACAATTTCTCATTGAAAACTGCCTCAGCATATTTGGAGAAGACATCATTTTCCTCTTGGGGAAGAAAGAACTCAACGACTTGAAGAAACAGTGATGCTTCAGGTACCTTGAAAAATTCAGCTGATATTGATGAGAAACAGTCAGTGGGACTGCCAGGGGTCCTGCAGATGCTTAGGCAGTGGCTGTCCCGGATTCCAGGGAATGCCCCAACCCCAGTGATGCAGGACCCAGGACTCCATCTGCTCATTCTTCATAAGGTTGGCTCACGGGTCATCTGCTGAGAAGGTCATCTTCTCCATCTTCACTGTGCTCACTGAATGAGGACATTCCAAGATGCCAGCTCATCCCATCTGAGCTTTCCTTTTCCTAATCCCATGCATCTGTGTTTGAGAAAATCTTCCCACATGATAGATCTTCTATTTTCCCATTTATGCCATGTGGTATTACTTTGTTATTAATAATAATGAATGCACATATTTTTGGTGTGTACATGCATATTAGTCTGTTTTGTGTTACTATAAAAAAATACTTGAGGTGGGGTAACTTATAAAGGGAAGAGGTTTATTTGGCTTAGGGTTGTACAGATTTACAAGAAGCATGGCGTCAGCATCTGCTTCTGTTGAGGGACTCAGGAAGCTCGTACACATGAGGGAAGGTAAAGGGGAGCAGGAGGGTCACATGGCAAGACAGCAAGCAAGAGAGATGGGAGGAGATGCCAGCCTCTTTAATCCACCAGCTCTCCTGTGAACTAATAGAGCGAGCCCTTGCTCATTACCTTGGGAAGGACACTAAGACACTCATGAGGGATCCACCCCCATAAACTAAAACCTTCCCACTTGGCCGCACTTACAACATTTGGGATCATGTATCAACAAGAGATTTGGAGTGGACAAATATCCAGACTATATCACCAGGTGATAACTTGATATATTCATAAATCTAATCAAGGTAATTGGTTGGAATATTTATCGTATTAAATATTTATCTCTTTATCTTATGTTGGTGTGAAAATAATTACAGTTTTTGCCATTAATCCTTGATCCATGCAGATTTTTCTAGAAAGAGTTTCATGGTCATGCTTGCCAAATCCTGTATTTTTCTTTAGGACGGTCAAAACATCCATTAACATATTAGCATCTTAGAGAAAATTTGCAGTAAAGAAGCCCACAATTTTCCACATGTATTTGACCTTGGAGACATTTTTGGAGTAACCCCATTAATTAATAATCCTGAGAACATACATGAATAAACATTGCTCTACATTTATTTTCTTAAATCACAGATTTCACCATTTCATTTACCCACTCAAAAACATTCAGTGAATCTATTTTTTTTTTCTAGTAAAATGTCCTTTTGAAGATCCTCCACAATGCAACCTGCTCTTTTAGTCTAATTTTATCTTTGCTGTTTCCCAGTGTAGATCTTTGGTTTTCATAAAGGTCAAACGCTTTACTCTTTCCTAAACAAGACTTACTCAAATTTCTAACTATAATCCTCTACTCCCTTTGGTCTCTATATATCCACACACTGGGTAAGCCATTTACGATCTCCTCTTCACCATGTTTCCCCTGAGCATTCCAACTCAAATTAATTGTTCCCATATAACACATGAGGACCCAACCTCAGTAGGCACTGTACCACTAAGAATATGTTGGCATGTTTATGTATTGTCCAGAAAAATAAAATTGTTGTGGTAAACGAATATATCTTGAGTTTTATATAACTTTTTTTTTTTTTTTGGTCTAAGAATGTTTAAAAATATTACTTTTAAAGCCTGGCTTAATGTCTAGTAAAAATGCATGTATTAATGAATATGTGTAGTTTTCTAAGAATGTAGGGATTTTACATGAATTGCTAGTAACGGTACACTTCAAAACTGAAGAGGTAGAAGAGCACATGAAATTTCAATGAATAGTAAAAAGACATCAATTTGACTAACTCGGTACATTTTTTTTTGAGACAGGTTTTTGTTCTGTCACCCAAGCTGGAGTTCAGTGGTGCAATCATAGCTCACTGCAACCTCTAGTTCCCAGGCTTAAGGGAGCCTTAGTCTCCCAAGCAGGTGGAAACACAGGTATGTGCCACTGTGCCCAGCTAATTCTTTAATTTTTTGCAGATACTGGATCTTGCTATTTTGCCCAGGCTAATACTTGATAGAGTTTTAAGATATGACTTCACAGCTTGTACTTATTCACAAGTAGGTACTGGAATATACTATTTTTATTCAGCATGCCAAAAGTGAAATATTAATGTGATATATTTGGGGATAATTGCATTTGTGTGAAAATTCTTTTAAATATTTTATCCACACCTGCAGAATAAAAGGGACAAAAAATAAAAACACCTTTAAAGGCATCTATGAGTTTTTGAGCTAGAAAGTAAGAGATGCAAAATCTCTCAAATGTGAAACGAAGATGACATGGAAAAAAAAAAAAAGAAATAAAGAAAAGCTGAGATTTGACTAATTTGTCAATTGCGACTCATAGAGGAGATTTTTGCCATATGGAAATACTGTAGTTAGTAAATGATAGTTTTCCCCTCAGGATATTCAAGCACAATATCTCTTTGAGAAAGGCAATTTATTTCTTAATTTTGAAGAAAGATCCTAGGGACTGATAAACTGTGAAAGGACCCAATAGTGTAATTGCGAGTGAGTAAAAGGCAATTTGACTTTCTGATATTGGCCTTTACCACAGCTGAGAGTAAGACTGTGTAATCATTAATCAGTCTGCATGTACTGGTACACTTAATATTAAAAGTTTCCAAAAACAGAGGAAAGGTACATGAGATGGATAACATTTATTCCAGAGGGAAAAAACTCATAAGCTACCTGTGTCAGAAAACTAATTTTTGTTGATGGTAGGGATTAATTACTATGATATATTGCGTGAAATATATATACACACACAATTTTTATTCCACAAAAGCAACATGTAAGACTTTGGGGGATGGAGTATATATTAGTGCAAAAAGCCACCTTTTGTTCAGAAAGCACTGGGCACTGCCTTTCATGTTTTTCTACACTTCTTTCCACATTAGCCAAATGAGCCCATGCTCTAAAGACCTGTAGTTAACGCCAATTCTATTTCCCATTTTTATTCTATGTTTTATTTGTCCATAGCATCTAGGAAAACACTCATTTTTTTTTCCGTAGTCCTCAATGTCAATCTTAATTTTTCTGGCTTAGTTCTTTCAAAGAATGAAATTGTTCCCTGGACAAGTAAAAGAAAATTCTAGAAAATAAAATTGTCAAAGAAGAATTATAATTTTCTAAAATAGAAAAAGAGAAACTACATTGTGAGGTTTTTTTTCCCACAGATGTTATAAATTTTGTTGGGAGGCAATGCATGACTATTAGAATCTTAACAAATATCACCCTATTAGTTCTGCAGCATGGGAGGAAATAATTTGGATTATCCACATTTATGTTGGGAGATCTAGGAAGAAGGACCTAGGAAGAGGCCACTACGCCTGGCCTCTCCAAAGATTTTTGATTAAAAAAAATGCTGTTAGGTGGGGTGTGATGGCTCATGGCTGTAATCCCAGCACTTTGGGAGGCCAAGGTGGGTGGATCACTTGAGGCCAGGAGTTCAAGACCAGCCTGGGCAACATGGCAAAACCCCATCTCTACTAAATATATAAAAATTAGCTGGGCATGATGGCACACCCCTGTAATCTCAGCTACTGGGGAGGCTGAGGCAGGAGAATCACTTGAACCTGGGAGGCAGAGGCTGCAGCGAGCTGAGATCATGCCACTGTACTCTGACCTGGGTGACAAAGTGAGACACTGTCTCAAAATTAAAAAAAAAAAGAAAAGAAAAAAAGCGGTTAAATCTTGGACCTCTTATTTGTAGTGTCCAGTATCATACAACATGAAAGCACTAACATTGGAACTTTTGATTATTGCCCAATGTTCAATTAAACAACATCTAATATAAATGTACATACTATTTTACCTATTCTATGGGCTATTTCTAGATATTATGGTATCTTCTCTTTGTGGGAAGACTAGTACTTGCTCTTTCAATTGGCACGTTTTTGTCCAGTTCCCTGCCTCTCCCAAAAAGAGCTTGTAAAGGTGGATGCCTAAAAGTAATTAACATGCTGTATTTTCTGCTTTGTGATATCAAGATTAGGCCAATATTTAAATATGTTTCTAGTACTTCTGATTTGAAAAATAATTACATGTTAAATAATCTAGATCATTGCCCGATTTAAATGTTTTATACCGTGTGCTACAAAGAACAAATTAAAAACTTTCTAAAGAAGGCAAATTTCTACTTTTCTATGCTATTACTCATGATTATGTTTCAGATAAAACTGGGAAAAAAAAAGTTTTGTTTCTTCAAAATAAAAAATGAACTAACTGGGAAATTTTAAAAGAAATAACAATAAAAACAGTGACAGAATAACGGTTACCTCTGTGGAGGGAAAAAAGTAATGGGATAGAGAAAAGCCGAAAAAGAACCATCAAGCATATGTGTACAATTTCATTAGTTTAAAAAAAGATTTAAAAATTCTAACATTATGTCATGTGCTTCAGTTACCTATAAAAATAGATATTTATCACATAAATATCTGTAGCATATGCATGAATGTGTGTGTGTAAGTACATACATGTATATGTATAAACATATAAAACCTTGCTCAATAACTAAACAAGTAAACTATGGAAATTTTTATCACAACTTTCTTTTCTTATGTTTTTGTGATTTCTCTATATTGATGCATGTGGATCTGATTTACTCAGTCTAGTTGCTATACAATAGTATTCCATTATATGAATAATGCATTAATCTCTGGATAGATGGATAGATAGATCAATATAGATATATATACTGATCAAACTTCTTGTAGGTTTGCCTAGATGGTTAGCTTTCGAAGGAAGTTTTAAAAAATCATCTCCATTAACTTTTTTCTAGATTAATTAAATTGTGCTTTGTTTTTATAATTATCTTCAACTTTCTTACTGTTCTTTCCAATTCTCTAGCTAGCTTCTTAGATTAAATGCTTAATTTATTTTTTGTAATGAAGATATTGGGGCTATTAATAACTTCTAGATATTGTTTTAGCTGCACTTCACAAATTTTGATTTTTTTTTTTCTTATTTTAGTATTTTTGCTGTCATTCACCTATTACATTTTATAGTTTTCTTTGTGACTTATTTTTTTTAAGCCATTAATTTTTTGGGCTTTGTTTTTTTACATCTTCCAAACTGGGACCTTTTAATTACTATTTGTAAGTTAATTTCTAATTTAGTTTCCTCATGATCAGATAACACAGTTTAATGATTATGTTTGTGACTGACAGCATAGTTACTTTTTTTGATACCTTCATATAATATGTAAAGATCAAATCAGTGTATCCGGCATATGCATCACCTTAAATATTTTCCTTTTCCTTATGCTAGAAATATTCAAATTATTCTCTTCCACCTACTTAGAAATGTACAACAGATTATTGTAAACTATAGCCATCCCACTCGTCTAACACTAGCTCTTATTTCTTCTATCAAACAGTGCATTTGTACCGATTAATCAAGTCCTTGTCATCCCACCTCCTACTGCCCTTCTCTGCTTCTGGTAACCACCAATCTACTCTACAATCATGAGATTCACTTTCTACCTCTCATGTATGAGTGAGAACATGCAATTTTTGTCTTTCTGTGCTTGGCTTATTTCTTTAAATATAATGATCTCCTGTTCTATTAATCCTGCAAATGACAGGATTCCATTCTTTTTATGGCTAAATAAGATTTCATTGTGTATATATACCACATTTTCTTTGTTCATTCATTCCTCTATGGGCATTTAGGCTGTTTCCGTATTTTGGCTGTTTTGAATAGGACTGCAATCAACATGGGGGTGTAGATATGTCTTTCATATATTGATTTCCTCTTTGAGAAGACATATATTCAGTAGTGCAACTGATGGATCATATGCTAGCTCTATCTTTAGTTTTCTGAGGAACCTCCATACTGTTCTCCATAGTGGTTGTAAAAATAGTGTACGAGGGTCCCCATTCTCCACATCCTGGCCAGCATCTGTTATTTATAGTCTTTTTGATAAAGGCCATTCTAACAAGGGTGAGAAGCCATCTCACTATGTTTTTTATTTGAATTACTCTGATGATTAGTGATGAGCATTATGTCATATGCCTATTGACCAACTGTATATCTTCTTTGGGAAATTGTCTATTCAGATCTTTTGCTCATTTTTAAATCAGATTAAATGTAAAGATATCACATGCTCATGGATTGGAAAAATTAATATTGTTAAAATGACAATAGTACCCCAAACAATTTACATGAAATATAAATTGATATAAATATTTATATGAATATTCATATATAAACATATATGACTTTATAGATTTGTATATGAATATTCATAAAAATATTTATATGAAAATACCAATGAATTCTTCACAACAATAAAAATGATCCTAAAATATATGGAATCACAAAAGATCCCAAAGAGTCAAGTCAACCCTGAACAAAAGGAACAAAGCTGAAGCCATCACATTACCTGATTGCAAAATTTACTACAAAGCTCTAGGTACCAAATCAGCATGGCCGTGGCATGCAGACAGACACCTGGATCAACGGAAGCGAACAGGGAACACAGATATAAATCCACACATTTACAGCCTACTCAACTTTGACAAAGGCACCAAGAACATACAATAGGGAAAGGACATAAGTGGTACTGAGAAAACAATAACTATATGCAGAAGCATAAAACTAGACCCTTTTCTCTTACCATACATAAAAATCAAATAAAAAATGGATTAAAGACTTAAATCTAAGACTGAAACTATGAAACTACTGGAAGAAAAGTTAGGGAAAAAACTCCAAGCCACTGATCTGGGCAAGTATTTTTTCAAACACCTCAAAAGCATAAACAAGGCAAAAATAAACAATTGGGATTACATCAAGCTAAAAAGCTTTGGTACAGCAAAGGAAACATTAAAAATGAAGAGACAACCCACAGAATGGGAGAAAATATTTGCAAATTGTCCATATGACAAATGATTAATAACCAGAGTACATAAGGTACTCAAACAACTCAACTTTAGGGTAGTAACATATTATGAGCATGTGAGAGCTTTCCTATAAAGTATATAATTTCTGAAATATATTTAGATTGATAATATACTTACCTGAATGCAGTTCAACCAGTAAAGGTGAAACTTCTCTGTTTCACAACTATTCTTCTCCAGCTTTTACAATAGTATAGTACAAAGTACAAAATATAGAGCATACAAAAAAACCCTAAGAACATTTCTATTAGTGTTCCTTTTATAAAATTATAAAAGGAAATCAAAACATGTTATAGAGTATAAAAAGACATCTTGAATTTATTCATTTATTTATTTATATTTTATTTTTTCAAATTCTGCGTATGACCTTAAGGAGACCATATCCAAAGCATTATTAGAAGAGCAGTTCAGTTGATTAAGATGGGAGCATAAGTGCTTGAGAACAATGAATGGCGGCAGCTGGATCTCCTGCTAATCAAAATGACAACATACTATTTTTAAACAAACATAAATGGAAAGTAGGACATCTGTAAGAAAACTTAACTCTTTTGGAAGGAAGAAATTTTTGTTTTTTAAGTAATCAAGGACATAAAGTAACATAAACATACAATGTTAATCTGCTAAGAAAGAGATTCTCAGCTATTTGAGTAGTTTACATGAAAAGTAACAAATAATTTTACATCACTTAAAAGCAGACTGAAGACTCCCACATCAATTTGTCATTTTAATAGAGGAAACCATGTTAACATAATATTTTAGCAGTACAGAATTCATGGGGCTTTTTTCTTTTTATCTTATAATTAAACTCATAAAAGCTGAGTTAACATTGCCAAAATTTTAATGGCTTTCATTGCTTTTCTTCAGACTCACTTGGAATTGTTATAAATTAAGACAAATAAAGTTTATATAAGTGGTGTCCAATCTTTTAGCTTTCCTGGGCCACATTGGAAGAAGAAGAATTTTCTCGGGCCACACATAAAATACACTAACACTACGATAGCTGATGAAATAAAAAACAAAGTCACAAACAAAATCTCGTAATGTTTTAAGAAAGTTTACGAATTTGTGTTGGGCCGCTTTCAAAGCCATCCTGGGCTGCATGTGGCCCGCAGGCCGTGGGTTGGACGAGCATGCTTTATATAAACCTTCTAAACTTTCTCTGTCCATACAAGCTTTTTCTTTCACTACCCTCCTTAATTTTCTCAACAATCAGACTCTTTGTTTTAAGATAAAACTACTCTCTTTTCCCACTGATGAATAAAAACATGTTCAAATACTTCGCATACATACTTGGTCTTTTCTGAAACCATTGCTCCCAGGATAACTTCAATGTTCATCTTTAGCCAAAATATCTAATTTCTCATTTACAAAAAGTTTGGAAGTAAGTGAGTACACAAAACAACTACTTATAGCTGTATGAGCCATTTTTACACCTTCTTAGAGTGGAAAAAATGAACATGTTCAAAATTATAATCAAAAGGAATAAAATTTTATAACATATGCAAATAATGAGCAAAAATTATGGTCTAATATTTCAGTATTCTATCTTGCATAGAAATTATCCAAACATTCAAAGATTATCCATTAATTTATGTTAGACTAGGTTCCTAAACTTAACTAAAAAATGTGGAAATTATGTTTAAGCAGACTTACCACTTAACATAATTACTGTTGAATAAAAGGTTTTTCAGAATTATATTTAAATTTAGTTAAAATCTATTTTTTAAATTTTAAAAAATGTTTATAGATTCATGAGGTTCATGTCCTGAGGTACGTATGCATCAGAAAGGAAAGGAAAGGAAAGGGAACAATAATTGCTGAAACAACTGTACAGCAAAGTAAATAATAGAGAAGGGACAACCTACAAAATGGGAGAAAATATTTGCAAACCATGCATATAATAAGGTGTTAATACCCAAAACATATAATAAATCAAACAACTCAAATAACTCAGTAGTAAGAAACAGCCAGATTGAAAAAGGGCAAAGGGCCAGGTGTGGTGGTTCACTTCTCTAATCCTAGTACTTTGGGAGTCCGAGGCAGGTGGATCATTTGAGATCAGGAGTTGACCAGCCCGACCAACATGGTGAAATCCCATCTCTACTAAAAATAGAAAAATTAGCTGGGCTTGGTGGCGGGTGCCTGTAATCCCAGCTACTTGGGAGCTGAGGCAGGAGAATTGATTGAACCCAGAGGCTGAGGTTGCAGTGAGCTGAGATCGTGCCATTGTGCTCCAGACTGAGTGACAAGAGCATAACTCAAAAAAAAAGAAAAAAAAGGGCAAAGAATATGAATAGATAATTTCCAAAAGAAGACATACAAATGGGCAACAGGTATATGAAAAAAATGATCAACATCACTAGTCATCAGCGAAATGGAAATTGAAACCACAATGGTGTATCATCTCACACATGTCAGAATTACTATTATCAAAGAGACAAAAGATAAGTGTTGATGAGGATGTGAAGAGTAGGGAACCCTTGTGCACACTATTGATGGGAATATAAATTGGTAGAGCCATTATAGAAAACAGTATGAATGCTCCCCAAAACATTAAAAATGTATCCACGTGATCCACAATCCCACTGCTGGTTATATATCTAAAGGAGATGAAATCGGTATGCTGAAGAGATCCGCACTCCCATGTTCATTACACCATTATTCACAATAGGTGAGATAGAAATCAACCAAGTGTCCATAATGGGTAATGAATAAAGAAAATGTGGTATATATACATAATGAAATACTAGTCAGCTATAAAAAAGAATGAAATTCTACCATGCCATTTGCAATAACATAGATGAACCTGCGACACTCTATGTTAAGTGAAATAAACCAGGAACAGCAAGACAAACACCACGTTATTTCACTTGTATGTAGAATCTAAAAAAGTCTAAACAGAGTAAAATGGTGATTACCAGCGGTTGACAGGTGGGAGAATTGGGAAAATATTGGTCAAAGTATACCAACTTTCAGTTGGACAGGAGGAAAAAGTTCAAGAGATCTATTGCACAGCATGAAGACTATAGCTAATAACAATAAATTGTGGCCGGGCGCGGTGGCTCAAGCCTGTAATCCCAGCACTTTGGGAGGCTGAGACGGGCGGATCACGAGGTCAGGAAATCGAGACCATCCTGGCCGACACGGTGAAACCCCGTCTCTACTAAAAAATACAGAAAACTAGCTGGGCGAGGTGGCGGGCGCCTGTAGTCCCAGCTACTCGGGAGGCTGAGGCAGGAGAATGGCGTGAACCCGGGAGGCGGAGCTTGCAGTGAGCTGAGATCCGGCCACTGCACTCCAGCCTGGGCGGCAGAGCGAGACTCCGTCTCAAAAAAAAAAAAAAACAAAACAATAAATTGTATACGTAAAAATTGCTAAGTGAGTAGATGTCAAGTGTTCTTGCCACATACAAAAAAATGTGTGTGAGGTAATATATAATGTAAAATAGCTCAATTTACCCATTTCACAATATACACATGTAACAGAACATCGTGTTGTACAACATAAATACATAACATTTTTAATTGTCAATTTAAAAAAGCAGTTTAATATCTAATAATATTTTAATATATGTAAAATAGTATTGAATATGTGTAAAACTAAAACATAGCTATGAAGCTTACAAAGAAAACTGGTATAAAATAAGAAAACTGGTATAAAATAAGATGAACTGATAAAGCCACAATTATAGAGAGGGATCTTAATATACCTTTCTTGAATATTTATAGATAAAGCAGACAAAGAAATTAGGAAGGTTAGATCAAGCAGTCAAAACTCAGTAAGCCTGGTCGAACAGGCATGTAGAGTACCCAACAGATAGGGAGCACGTTCATTTCCATATCAGTTCTTACAGCAGTTGTCAACAATTAAAATGTGACATATTGGCAAAATGCAATAAAATTATCTCCCCACAGCATATATATTTGGGAAACTGAAAACTACACTTCTAAACCAGTCTCAAGTGAAAGAATACATAATAAAAGTCAGAACATACATAGAAAACAGGAGATCGAGACCATCCTGGCTAACACAGTGAAACTCCGTCTCTGCTAAAAATACAAAAAATTAGCCGGGCGTGGTGGCAGGCGCCTGTAGTACCAGCTACTCCGGAGGCTGAGGCAGGAGAATGGCGGGAACCCGGGAAGCGGAGCTTGCAGTGAGCTGAGATCGCGCCACTGCACTCCAGGGTGGACGAACAAAAACACCCCAACAAAAAAAAAAAAAAAAAAAAAAAAAAAAAGAACATATATAGAAAAAAATGATGAAAATTCCATATCTCAACACTTGTGCAATGGTGCTCAAGTAGTACTAGAGAAAGAGTTAACAACATGCTTTGCATATAGTATGCATCTATTAGAAACAAAGAAAGAATGAAAGTGTGTGACCTAAGTATGCAATATAAGAAAATAGAAAAAAGCAACTGTGTACACGAGGAAAGTAGAATGAAGGAAAGGATCAAATTAAGAACAAAAATTAATGTAGGCCAATTTTACTTACAAATATTAGAAACAAAAATGCTGTATGAAATGTCAAAACAAATCAAGGAATATATACATTTCAAAATGTGAGATACTAAGTGTCAGCGGGGATATGGAACTACTGCTTTTACGCACTGCTGAGCTGCTAGAATGAGAAATTGTTAAAACCCACTTTGAAAATCTCTTAGCAAATTTTAATAAATTCATAAATTGGGAAATATATCCAAATGAAAGATTATCTCAGTATTACATTTAAGAATGTTCTAATAGTTCACGAACACCTCAATTCCTCCTCGCATTTTTCTGAACTGAAATTTTTTATTTACAAGAACAAACATTTACTGAGTGTCAATAATTAGTGAGGAATAGTCTAACAGGCTGGAAAGACACAATTATGTACAAGACAGGGGTTGTGCCATAAAGGGATTCATGGACAACTTCAAGGACAGACCTGGAACTACTAATAGATGAGAACATGGAAGTACCATAGGTATTTACAAAAGACTATGATGAAAAATAAATTGGATATAAAGATTAATTCTGCTCAAAGAGGTGTGGACAGAAGTTGCACAGAAAATACTCCCCAGATGTGGTGATATTTAAGTATGACCTTGTAGGATGAATATGAGTTTTCCTAGCAAACAGCTTCTGGGGAGGGGTGAAGATTGAATTTTAAATAGCATCAACAACTTGAAGAAAGTTTTGAAGATAAGAAAGTGCATGGTATGTTTGAAGGGTTTGTGTAGTGACGAAAGAAGAAGCTGAGAAATTAGCCAGGCACAGTGGTGTGCACTTATAACCTCAGCCGTTGTGGAGGCTGAGGTGGCCCTCTCACTTGAGCTGGGAGTTTGAGACCAGCGTGGACAGCAGCAGAGCAAGACCCCTGTCTCATATCTATATATACATGGCTAATTGAATGATATGGATGATATTAGAAGGAGTAAAATAGCTACTGCGGAATTACCAGTACATCAAATTGTTTTAAATCCGCTGCTGAAAGAAATGATAACTCATTTGCAAAAGAATGTCATGTGACTACTTGACATTCTAGAGTCAACATATATTACTAACAGCTTAAACATCCCAAGAAATTCCTACTGTTTTAATTCAAAAGATTTAGGTCATTTTAAAAAAGATAATTTTGGTGAAGATAAAATAGAAAAGTCTGAAATGCTGTGTGTGTGTATGTTTTTCTTTTTTAAATATGTGTTACCATTTTGGACATTCACTGAATGAGAGTGTATTTCTCTACTGATATTTTTTAAAGAGGTAGCCAACCCTACCTGTTGGCTGCTGAAACAAGTAACATGCATTTTATAATGAAAAGAATTGTACTATTTTCTTAGTCCTGTGTTTAATATGCTTAAACACATACAAAAGCCTAATTTAATAGAGCTAATAAGCTTAATATTTTTAATTTTTTATTTAAATCATATATTAGGGTAATTTGGGTTACATACAACAGATATCCACTTGGGTTTCTTAAACCAAAAAAGGGAATTTGCAATAAGGATATTCAGGTATGGTGGAATTCCAGGGATACTTCATCAAGCCCTAGGAAGAGTAAAAATAACAATAGCTCCAGGGACTTCAGAAATAAGAGCCTTGTGTCTTCTCAGTTCCATTCTCAGGAATCTAATTCACTGTTGGATCCATCAGCCTTGGCTAGCCTAGCAGGGCCATAGAGAAGAGCAGCAAGTTAGAGCAGTCGGGGGCTACTTTCACTGGATCAATATATCCATGAGAAAATATGAATTTTACGCATGTTTCTTCCTCTGAATAGAGGTTCCAAAGAATTAAAACATTTTGTTTTATACACAGGTGAATGAGTGAGTCTAAAGGTCTTGCATTCTTTTTATCTCACTGAACTTATATATCCTCTTTATCCTAACACTTGGCTATAAAGAAAAGGTGTGTAAAAATAACACAGGCCAAGTTCAAACATTTTCTTTATGTTTTGTTTGGGAAAATATCTGACATAATGTTTGTCAGAGGCAAAATGTAACAGTTGCCAGGGAACTACAGTCAGTGGCTATAAAAAGATTAAGATAGGTCCTGTACTAAATGTTACCCTTAGCAAGAAAATCCAGCTAAAGAATGGCAAATGAGATGGATGTTCCACCCTTATCTGCAAGGGATACGGTGAAGAGGCATTCAGTTTGCAGAAATCAAACAGTCCCTGTTTAAGTTTGAGTGTAGACTTTCTCTTTGGTTGTGCTAAGAAAAGGAGATGGATTTGAGTCATGGGTCATGGACTTTGCACTTCCCTCTGCTAAGGAAAAAAAAAAAAAAAGCTTGAAGAAGCTCAGGAAAGAGCCCAAATTTCACACATGTGCAACTGGCCTGAAGCACTGGAGTGGGTCCCAACCCTAAAGAGTGCTGTAAGGTTACAGGGATCATGTTACCTGAGGTCTCTGGAAAAGCCCCGAAAAGAGAACATTGTGGTTCATAACACAGGCCAACAGCAGGTCACGCTGAGGGCTTATTACATCCCAGACAATTCACTGACAATTCTCTCGCTTTATTTTAATTAATCTTCAAAATAACCTGAGATAAGCATTATTCTTTCCTACAGTTTACAGTTGAAAAAAAATGAGGCTTAGAGAAATCAAGCAGTTTGCTCCAGTAAATGAGAGTCGGAATCTGAATCTAGGGCTCGTGCTTTTAAGGGCCATGCTCTCGTGACCACACAGACATCCTTCCCTTCTTAAGAAAGCACCAGATGTCCTTGGAAATTTATGCCTTTAAACGTTGGCTCTGGTAAGTAGTGAGAGACTGACAAATGGCCCCACATGAGACCCAAGTCTTTGACCCACATGAATTTACTCTAATACTCTATAAACAGATGTCAGCATAAAGAATTTAAGAGGAAAACCAGTCGCTCCATTGTTAAAAGTTTACCCTAAAGTATACAAAGCAATGACAGTTTCTCAGGCAGCACCATACCTTAGTAAAGCACTAACTTTGTGCCATATTAAAGATATGTTAGTTTTACTGGGGTTATGAATTTGATTATTTTTAAATGGTTGGCAATTTAGCAGGTCATATTTGCCAACCCCTTAAGGCTTTTCTTGCAACTATAAGAAAGGGTACTCCTCACTTTTGCCAGTGTGACTACTTCTCTATTGTATACGCATCCAAAACAGGGTTGCAGCTCTATGTTCTCATTTCTATGTTTATATATTAGAATTAGCAAGGATATTTACTATTGTTATGAGCAGGCATGACAAAATTTTTCATTATAATTATGTATAATTAACTTTTAACATTTATATAGGTATATAATTTGTATGTTGTAGTTCATAATTATAGAAATAATATAATGAATTATTAATTATAATTAATAAATTTAATAACAGGAATTAGTATCTTGTAGAACCATAAATTCCCATATCATATTTTTTTCTTTTACACATTTTTTTGTTTCCTAATTTGTATACTGATTATTTATGTATCTCCTCAACTATATTATAGGAACTATTAGGTAAGGACTGCAACCTTATTGTAGTCCTAGTTTTTGTACCACAGTGGTATTTATCCTAGTTATGCTGAGGAGTTGGTGGTCTTTAAATTTGATACCTAAGTGCAGTACATTTAAAATAATTTTGAGATACATATCTGAATTTCTCTATCATAGCAATACCTTCTATTGTTTGAAGGTATTGCTCAATACCTTCTTTCTTCCAGGGCTTTATAAATTGCTTCAGAGAAGGATTTTCAAAACTAGACACCGTATACCTCTTCCATAATTTTTGCCAAATAAGTCACTTGTACTATTATCTAATTGAGTAATATTTTCTTTAAATAAATTCAGAGCCTTACCTAGAATGCTATCTACAACGAAACTGTGGAACACTTGCAAGTGGATATCTTGCCTTAAATAAGTCTTGGTCAAAAGCAACACACTGAAAACAAAATTCTAGCTTTATATTCTTACCTGCCCTTAACTGAACTGAGAGGAGAGAGAGAGAGAGTAGAAATTATTAGAGAAACATGAAATACACACTGGTACTAATATGGGACTTTATCCTTCACATAATTAGATTAATGGGAAGAAAGTTTTAAAGGATGTAACTTTTTAAATGATCTAACGTGCGCTGCTTAGTATCATTTTGCTTACTATCTCTAATCATTGCTTACAGCCATGACCCACATTGGGAAGCATGCCTTATCCCATGACCCCCAAGCAGAATACACATCAGACCTGAGTTTATATCGCCTCTTCTTAACTGTTTGATCTTTGGCAAGATACCTGAATTCCTTTAAGTCTTGATTCTTCATCATCAAAGAGGGATGATAATATTTACATTTCAAGATCACTTTGAGAATTTATGAGATAATAATCACACCGTGTCTATTCCTGTGCCTGGAATTTATTAAAAAACATGAAGACCTACAATATGCCAGTCACTCTCCTTGGTACTCAGGGTACAGAGGAGCACATGACCAACAAGAGTTCTGCTTTTAGCTTCTTTTGAGGGAAAATCAACTACGAACATCTCAATAAACAAGCAAAGTCACTTCGGGTGTGATAAAACGCTCTGAAGTAAATAAAACCAGTTGATATGAAAGAAAGTGACTGGTATTCAAGAAATACTCATTTCCTTCCTGACTCTTGCCCCTATATGATTGATATTTAGTACACGGGAAAAAATGGAGACTGTGTTAAGAATACGCTTGCTTATTTATGTCAGGCAGGTACAAACAGTGAGTGTAACAATGGCAGTTAAAATCATATCTAAATACATGGCCCTAATTTTAAGCTTCTGGATTAAGAAATTTAAGATCTTCCTTCTGAAGTTATTTTCTATAGAATGTCTGATCTTCTCTTAGAAAACATTTAATTGTTCATGTCATGCAAATTAAATACAGCTGAAGGTTTATCACCTACTTTTGTCATGGCTCTGTGTGTGTGTGTGTGTGTGTGTGTGTGTTTAATCTCTAGAAGTTATTTTATTATGTTTGATGGGTTTGACTTAGGAGAGTTGAGAAAATTTTTTCACATAATTAGAGCCCCTAACATTCTTTTGTAAAAATAACTAATAATTTAAAAATTACCCATATTTTTATTTCTACACAGATCAATTTCCTAGAGCAAATTTTTTTTGACAAAACTTCTAAAAATCTGCAATATAAGAAATAGTAAGCCACTCCTTTTAAACTGAATTACACTGAACTTTCTATACGCTGTTTAGAAGCAGGAACTGATTGCTGAATTCAGAAAAGAGTCCCTTAATGGGCAGCGCTCAGAGGTCAGGGTGTAGGTGATGACAGAATGGGTAACTGAGATGGAATAATTTGCTCTCGCACCTGAGACAAAGGATGGAGTTATTTAGATAAAGAGAAACAAGTTCGGGGATGCCAAAGACCTATTATTTGACCTGTGGAAGATAAATGAATCGATTTGAGGCATTACACACTAATTTTGGAGGGCCAGGAAAATAGTTCTTCTAATTTCTTTATTACTTAGCCACTCTAGTCATTTGCAATGATTTTGAGTTTTGTCACTTTGTTAGCATTCCTCTGATGTCTAAATGGCATAATTATTGGAATTAAGATTTTGAAGAATCAATTAGAAGAGTCTCTAGTTGGATACTCAATTAACAACTATTGCCAAGGCAGCTACTCAGCTCTCACTGTCTTTCATCTCAGCCATAATTGAATCCTGCTTTTCTCAAATAACAATGAACCTTTTGATCTCTGTGAAGAAGGAAAGATCAAGCTGATCCTCAGAATCCACAAATGAATGTCTTTCATCCCCCAAACCTTCTTCAAAGATGCAGTTAAATTTGTGTTGCAGTTATGTTTTCAGTATAATTACCAGGCACAAAAGAAAATTACTTCCTTTATTATCATAACTAAAAAAAACCATTTCTTTCTTCTTCCAGTTTTTTTTAATGTTACATTTAAAATCAGTAGATTCATGTAAATTTTACTTTTTCTCTGGCAATTTACAATAAAAGCCTTTCAAAGTGATTTCACATTTTTTTTTCTTTTTTTTCTGTCAGAACTTTTACCTCTAAAACAAGTAGTTCAGTGCCACTGGCCACTAATTTGCTTCAGAAACATAATGTTTTCTGCTCTCCAGAACAGCAATTATGAATGCTTAACAGACCAGATGATGTAGTTCTTGTTCTGACCCCAATGTTTACTATTTGTTCTTTAGCAAGTGAAATTTGAGTTCTGAACTCCCAGTTTCATATCTGTAAAACAACAATATTTTGTCCATAATGTTATTTGAAAGGAGAATCAAATGTAAATGCACATGTGCTGCTTTTTAAACATTGCAATAAACTCTACAGTGTAAGTTTTATTACAATAAAACTTTTTATTATCATAGCTCTAAAAGAACTCAAGCAGCATGCAAGGGTTCATAAAGAGCTGCAATGGTTGACTTCATTTTTTTTTTTTTCAGTTTCAAATTTTATTTCATTAACTTAAAAGGTGGACAAAATGTTTATTTTAAATCGAATTGAAATTTATCTGAAACAAGTAACTCATTTCAAGTAACTTATTTTACAGTCCATTGTCCACTTAAAAATAATCTTTCTTCCAAAAAAACTGCATTGAAAGACAAAAAAATTCTTTTATACACCATAAAAGCGAGATGCAAACTTCTGATGTAAATTTGTTTCACTATCAACTCCGATGATAAAGATGAGAGGCACAAGCATTCGCAGTTCAGTTAAATGATGCAAACAAAAAGCTTCTGTTTCCCTCTGATATAAATTAGAAGTCTCCATTCATGTCTCTTACAGTAGTACCACATACTTGATGCTGATACTAGGTTACTTCTTTTTCTTTCCTTTCCCTTTTTTACTTCCCTCTCCTTGTTGAAGACTTTGGTCAGCACCTCCTGCTTTTTGTGTCCTTGTTTTTAGTTTAGGTATCGTTTCTGCTGCATACAACATTACTGACTTACGTGATGGGAACTGCACAAGGCAGTGGCTGCCATCTTCCTGTTTGAGCTGGACCCGGACTCTGCCTCTGTATTAGGCATCACGATTCCATTCTCTAGAGTGCATTTTATTTTTCTCAAGAAATACGTTAAGTCCAACTGCTGAACATACATCTTGAATCTCTGTAGCTGTAGGATTTTCAACAGCCTTACTTATGGGGATTCGCCTTCCCTCTGCGATGGTCTTCTTATTATTTAAATAAGCAGGATAGATACAAATAAACCTGTCCTGATCGGCTGGGGACCGCGCGGCAGCGCAAGCCGTCTTCACAGGAGTCTAAACAACAGCCCAGGAGCCGTAGGTAGGAACCCGGGAGGAACCCGGCTCCAAGTTTCCGAGATAGCCCGCCAACTTCAATTTTTTATTGCTCACTTTGTGCGGCCACTTACAATTGTATGGGCAATTGGCATTTTGAGAGCCTGAATTTAGTGCTGAAAGCCTCAGTTCTGCTTAAAACAAATCCGTCGAGAGGAACACTGAGATTCCAGAGGTAGGAATTTGGACAGATCCAGATCTACCCTTACTCATTACTCTGTTAGGCTTGATGTATGTATCTGACCAATGGACTGCCTCAAGAAGTTCATGAAAATTTACTTATAGCAATAATGACACAAGGGATACTCCATCCATAATAACATCAATTTAATTACAAATCTGTGTTAATACTATCCTCTTCTGTCGCTCATTACCTCATTCACCAAACCTTTGACAAACAAAGCTACTCTAGAATTTATTCTATGATTTGGTCCAAATGGCTCTCATCTGGAGAGTTCTCCAAAATACAAATCAGGGATTTCAGTTCTGTAGAAAATTGGAGACCCCTTAAACAAATTTCTGAGAACATGTTGCATTTTATTTCATGGAGTAAGCTGAAACTGAGCAGAGCTAATTGAGAAAACGATGTCAGAAAAAGGAGCCTAACAAACAATAAGACACTGTGATGGTAAATTTAATGTGTCAACTTGACTAGGCCACAGTGCCCAGTTGTTTTAGCAAACACCAGTCTAAATGTTGCCATGAAGATAACTTTTAGGTGACATTAACATTTAAATTAGTAGATATTAAGTAAAGCATATTATCCTCCATAATGTGAATGGGCCTCATCCAATCAGGTGAAGGCCTGAAGAGCAAAGACATGTTTTCCAAAGAAGAAGACATTTGGCCTAAAGACTGGAACATAAAACCTTATCTGAGTTTCTTACCTATCTATGAAATTTGGACTCCATGCTGTATGATCAACTCTTACTTGAATTTCTAACCTGCTAGCTTGCCTTACAAATTTTGTACTTCTCAGCCCCTACAATTTAGTGAGCCTATTCCTTACAATAAACCTTTCTTTTTCTCTCTCTCTGCATATATATATATATATATATAATGGATATATACAATCGATAGATATATAATGGATAGATATATAATGGATAGATATAATGGATAGATATATAATGGATATATATACATGTATCTCCATCTATGTGTATATACATATATATACACATATACACACACACACATGCACACACATTCCCCCACTATATATATATGTGTGTGTGTGTATATATATGTATGTATAGTGTGTATACATATATGTGTGTGTGTATGTATATTCTGTTGATTCTGTTTCTCTGGAGAACCCTAATGCAGGTCTGCTGTGATTGTTATAAGAAAAGACGTTTTCTTCACTTATTTTTATAATCCAACAAAATGAAGTGGAGAAGTGGACAATAGTTTAAATTGTAAATTCACTCATGAATAGTCCTTTCAAACTCATCTACTTCCAGTTCTCCAACATTTATTTTTTGCATTTCAACTAAATGTCTAACGTGAAATCTTACAGCAGCAGAATTCTGTGTTCAAGAAGCCAAGTTTCTAAATAAAAGTTTTCTTTCCTGCCAAGTTCTAATGTTATCTCAAAGATAATACCTTGTGATCTTAAATTATAGTCATTTACAAATATCATTAAAATGCATTTGTGTACTTTGGAAAGAAACCTAAAACTTGCTATCTATAAAGACATAATAGAACTGTAATTCACATTCAGTCTGGGAGGCCCAAAACATCATTTTTTAAAAGAAAATAGAACACAGAAAGGAACTAACATTTAGAGAGTAGCAAATAGTTGTTTGAAAAATTAAGAGAAATGATCACTGTAGATGTAGTCTGCATGTTTGCACACAAACCAATCAGGAACAAGCTGACTCAATTATCTAGTCATAACTGTGCCAGGCCCTTTGGGTGCGGAAGCTGTAATCTAATGAGAGAGACAAAGCTAAAATATTAAGCATTTATGTCAATATTCCCAGGTTCCCAAACCTTTTGTTTAGATCTGGAAATAAAATAATAAAATAAAAATTACCCCAAAAGTTAAGCTGATTGTTCGAGGTTATAGGAATGACCAGAGCAGGCCCCCACTAGTTTATCTCAATTTTCCACCGCTGAAGCCCTGCTCCTGGAGTTCCAGGAAAACCATCCAAAGATCATCGAAAAGTCAAGGTTCTCTATTTCCTCAATTCCTAGAATGCATGGAAATAACACACCTATAACCTTATAGGTGTGTTATTTATTTTAAAATATTGGAGCAAAGAGAATCACTAAAAAACCTGTGTGTGTGTGAATACATATGTGTGTACACACACACACACATACAAACCCATGTACATGGAGGTGGAGAGGGAGACGTACTTCAATTTCAGAAATTTTTAATTTTTTAAAAATGCATGCTTTAAAAACCAAATTTCATAGATATTATGTGTAAAAAGTCATAAGACTATAGAGATGCAAAAGAGAAGGGCAACAATGTGACTGAACAAATGGAGATGGATTTCAAAGGGAAGGTAACAGGAAAAGAGGACATGAGGAGGAATCATTTGGGAGCGGCAACGGTATGAGCAGAAGTGCTGGAGAAGAAATGACTGAAATTGATTTTGGGAAACTGACCAGTGTAGAATGAAGAACCTGGGTACTAAGCAGTGTAGAATGAAGAGCCTGGGTTGTAAGTAGCTGAGATAAATTTAGATTGATTGAGAAGCCTTATTGTGGGCAGAACACCTGAAGGGTTTGATCTTCTCTGTACATCCAGCATTTAGAACTGTCCTTGCTACATTGGGCATTTAAAATTAAATATAAAGTGAAATTTTGCTTGATACAGGAGGTAGTGAGACGGCAATTTCTTTTTTTAAAAAAAATCTGAAAAGTATCTTGGGTTATTTTCTCCCATAGGCCTCATATTTAAACCATTCATGCAAGTACATTTTTAAACAATCCCATACTGATTCAAACTATTGCGTTCATAATATTATAAAATCACATATTCCCCAAACTCAAAACTTTGTAATAATTATGATGTTAAATTGACTAGAACTAAGCTAGCACAGAGACATGTTTTCCAGTGCTACAAATCACTTTATTTTGCTGTCATTCAAGTAGTATATCACTGTTTTAATGATACCTGGGATTTGCCTTAATTAGGTATAGTAAGACACACATGCTCAGAAATGGCTGTCATGAAGACAGAAGTTTGTTATACTCATAGATCCCTAGAAACAGGGGGCTGGCAAGCATGCAAGGGGATTGGTCAGAAGGCAGAGGGAGTGGGAGAACATGGGGGTAGAAGTCTTTACTGTGGTTTCCTTTGGAAATTATGGGCCAGATAGTGTAAATGGTTTAGAATTGGCTAATTTGAATACTTTTAGCAGACTCTGGGGCATAGTCACTCTCTCTAGTTGTCTGATATCTGGCCCTGGGGTATTAGGACAGGGGGATAGTGACCCGAAGTACAAGGGCCTGATAAAGGAGGTGGCTGACTTATGGGCTCTGGATTGGTTGGTTTGCATTTTAAAGTTGTGCTCAAGGGAGAGTTGCATATTATCTCTAGGAATTGGCTAATCCTAGGAGGAGCAGTCTCTCTAAGCTCAGCAAGCCCTGCGTGTCAAATCAGCATAATACAGAACATAAAAAGATAGGGTTCAATCACATAGATGCGATAACTGTAATTCAGAAGTTGTGGCTACCCGGCACATAGGTCTGGTCTACTAAATATAGCCCAGAATATCCTAAGATGTTATCAACAAACGTGAAAGGAGGCCAAAAAGACCAAAATACTACCTAGGGAACGAATTATGAGGCAAGAAGCAGACTAAGCCTTGAAGCACTGGGACTGACCATGACATCCCAACATTTGTGCTGGATGAAACTCTAAGCTACTCATATAAAAACCTTTCTTGAGAACAGTAGCTTCAGTGGGGCAGATGGGAGCAGCTGAAAAACATTAGATGGAAAGGGTAAGAGCACAGAGAGGGGGAGCTTTAAAAAATTTCCCACTTGAGAAGAGTCAACAAACGAAAATAACAAAATGAGAGATGTGAAGATAGCTGGCCCAAAAATAACTGCTCAGGAGATGAATTAATTCCAGATAAAATGTTAAAATGGAGCAACCCTAAAATGAGTTTAAAATAAGAGTTTAAAGTCCTCAGAGAGGCAAAGGAAGGAATGTTCTCTATTTTAAAAAAAAATTATATGAATAAAAAAATAGTTACTAATCCTAGAAAATATATAGGCATCTAAAAACACTCAAAACTGAAAGGGTTACTATAGAATCAACAAAAGTAAGGAAAGAATTAAGAAAATGGAAGAAAGAACTGAGATCTGGAGAGTCCGTGAGTACCTTATTTAATAGTTTAATAGGATACCAGCAAAGGATAATAGAGGAATGTTGGAACAGCATATTCAAAAAGATGACAAAGAAATTGTAATATATATATATAAATAAAAATTGATGAGGAAAAGAGTAACCCTTAGTTTACCAATCTAACAAAAATTAGAGGGGAAAAAAAGAAGTCAGGAAAAGTCTTTGATGAAACAAAATCATGAACCAAGATGATTCACGTAACTCCAAATACATTATAGTAACAATAATGTAAATGGATTAAATGACCTTATTAAAAATCTGAAATCATTGGCTTGGGTATAAAAAATCAGTTATGAGCTGCTTATGATAGACAATTGTACGTACATGCACACACACACACACACACACACACCAGAAAATTTCAAAATTAATAAGACTAAGAAATATACTGGCATATATGAACCAAAAAACTTGATATAGCAGTATCAGTCAAAATAGGAAATGAAATAGGAAATGAAGGAAAACCATTAATATGAATAAAACATATAAACCAAAATCCTTGAAAAGACCATAATAATTATAAATTTCTGTATCTTTAAACAACATGAACTTCAAAACATCAAAAAACTGTAAAACTCAGATTGCAAAATAAATTGACAAACTCACAATTCTAATGAAAGCATTTAAGACCTGTCTCAGAAACTATATATTTGGAGAATATGTAGCAGATTTGAGTGACATATATAACATGCTTGGGCTATATATAGTATAATGTACATATATCGTACATATATTTACATAGGTACTATATATGTATACATGTATTAGTATTATATGTGTATGTACTATATATATTATTAATGAACACATATATAGTACCTATATACTATATAGGACATACATATATAGTTAATACATACATATATAGTACCTATATATACATATATGTATATATACATGCATATATGTACTATATATTTAATATAAACACATGTACATATAGATTACATATATGTATAGTACATATAGTATCTATGTATGTACTATATATGTACTATAGTACATATATGTATATATTTTCTGCAACAGAGAACCTAAGAAGAATGCATATTCTAAATCATGCATGCAACATTTTCAAATATTTATAAAATTAACCATAGGACTTTAGGTTTCAAAATGGCAAAATAGAAGCCAACTGGCTCCACACCCCCAGACAAAAAACCAAAAACCAAATATACAGCAAAAAGGATATAGATAGGTAATATAAAAATATGTGAATTGAGATAACTAAATGTCAAGATGTGTGAGGGTTATGACGTTAAAGTGAAATTTTTTTTTTTTTTAGTTTTTCACTGAGGGGAGTATACCCTAAGTTACTGGTGGCATATCCATACGAGTCTGCAGCAACATCAGTCCTTGCCTCCTCAGAAGAAAGAATTAAACTGAGGAGTATAAAGCAGAAAAAGAGACCGAGGCAAGTGTTACAGCAGGACTGGAAGTTTATTTTTAAAAGGCTTTAAAACAAGAAAGAAGGGAAAATTTATTTGGAAGAGACCCAAGTGGGCACCAGAAGGCCAACAAGAGAAAAAGGCAGGTTTGAATTTGATCCTAGGAGTTTATAGGCTTGCCTCTTTCCCATGATTCTTCCCTTAGGATGGGCTTCCCGCATGCTCAGTGCCCTTCTTACCCTTGGGAATTGAACATATACAGTGTGTTTAGGCCATTGTACACATGCCCATCTGTGGCTTTCTTCCCTTTTCCAGTGGAATGCACGGAGAACATCATACTTCACCATTTTGTCTCTCAGTGCGCATGCCCAGGAAGTTTCTTTTTCCTGGTAACTATTCAATTAACACTTTAATGTTAGTAGCTGTGGATCATCGGGAGATGATCCCTCCCTGAGGCCCTGGCGCCTGTCAGATTATCATTATTAGAGGGGCAGTGTGATCATTGTTGAACCCTCACCTGATATTCCTAGTGGGAGGTGGGGGATGGTGGGGGAGAGCCCTCTCCTGCCCTCCTCATGCCTATCTAACTGTCTGTAACAAAGATATTTTCCTGCAATCAACAGAGAACCTAAGAAGAATACGTATTCTAAATCACGAATGCAACATTTTCAAATATTTATAAAATTAACCATAGGACTTTGGGTTCCAAAATGGGGGAATAGAAGCAAACTGGCTTCACACTCCTAGACAGAGAACCAAAAACCAAATATAAAGTAAAAGGGAAATTGGTAATATAAAAATACGTCAATTGAGACAACTAAATGTCAAAATGTGTGTGTGAGGGGAATGACATTAAAGTTATTAATTTTTTTTTTTAGTTTTTTCTTTGTTGGTTCTATTTTTTTGTGATCTAAGACGTTGTCATCTCTTTAAGATAACTTGCTATCAGATGTTTCTATAAGCCTTATGGTAACCGCAATGCAAAAAACCTATAATAGATAAACTAACAATAATAAGTAAAAAAAAATGAAGTCAGGTGCAGTGACTCATGCCTGTAATCACAGCACTTTGGGAGGCCAAGGAGGACAGATCACCTGAGGTCAGAAGTTCGAGACCAGCCTGGCCAACATAGTGAAACCCTGTCCCTATTAAAAATACAAAAAATTAGCCAGGTGTGGTGGTGCATGCCTGTAGTCGCAGGCGCTTAGGGAGGCTGAGGCAGGTGAATTGCTTGAACCAGGGAGGCAGAGTTGTGGTGAGCTGAAATCATGTCACTACACCCCAGCCTGGGCAACAGAGTGAGACTCCATCTCAAAAAAAAAAAAGAGGGAAACATACTACCAAAGAAAATCAATCACAAAGGAGGCAGTAAGAAAGCAAAAGCAGAACAGGAATAGGTGTACTTAGTAAAGCAGATTACAATTTAAGGTTCTAAAAATGAGATAAAGGTCACTCTATTTATAGTTCAATATAGCTCATCATATTCAATCCATGTATATGATGAGGGGTTACTTTTACAAGAAGATATAACAATTTAAAAAATCTAACATTTTAAATAATGTTAAACACCCAACATTAGAGCTCCCAAATATACAAATAGACCTAAAGTGAGAGTAGACTGTGATATAGTAATTGTTGACGACGTTAACACCGCAACCTCAGTAATGGACAGATCATAGACAGAAAATCAACAAAGCAACATCAGAATTAAACTACACACTAGACCACATAGGCCTAACTGACATTTACAGATTAATCCACCCAACTGCTGTAAAATACACATTCTTTTCATCAACACGTGGAACAGTCTCCAGAACAGACCGTATCTGAGGCCACAAAACAAATTTGAATAATTTTTTAAAAGTAGAAATTATATTGCTTATTCTTGACTACAATGGGATAAAACTATAAATCAATAAAAAGAAGACCTTTGGAAACTACAAACACAAGGAAATTAGACAACATGCTTCTGAATGACCAATAAGTTAATAAATAAATTGAGAAGGAAGTTTAACAATTTCATGAAACAAATGAAAATGGGAATAAAACATACCAAAATTTATGAGATACTGTAAAAGCAGTACTAAGAAATTTATGGCAATAAACACCGAAATAAAAAAGTAGAAATACTTCAAATAAATAGTCAGACAATGTACTTCAAGGAAGTAGAATAAACCAAACCCCAAATTAATGCAAAATCATCATAATAATAAAGGCCAAAGGAGAAATAAATAAAATTGATACAAAAATACGGAAGATTGATAAAATGAAAAGTTGTTCATTAAGAAGATAAACAAATTAACAAAGCTTTAGCCAGACTAAGAATAAAAAAGAGATGGTCCAAATAAATAAAATCAGGATCAAAAAAGGAGACAACTGAGACCATAAAAATAGAAAAATAATTAGAAACTATTATGCACAATATATCACAACAAACTGGAAAACCTAGAGGAAACAGATACAGTCCTGAGCTCATTAACCTGCCGTGGTTGAAATGTGAAGAAATAGAAAACTTCAACAAATCAATGATGAGTATCGAGATAATAACCATAATAAAAAGTCTTCTATTAAAAGGAAAATCCAGGACCTGATGGCATTACTGCTGAATTCTACTAAACACTTAAAGAACAGCTAATACCAATTCTACTTAAAGTCTTAAAAAAAAAAAAAAAAAAAAACTGAAGGAAAGGGAATGATTCCAAATTCAATCTATGAGGCAAAGCATTACCATGATACCAAAACCAGACATGAATAAAACAAAAACATGGGTAATATCACTGATGAATATTGATGTAAATGTTCTTGAAAAATGCTAGCAAATGTAATTCAGCAGCACATTAAAAATTATAATTCACTATGATCGAGTGGAATTCATCCCAGGAATGTCAGGATTGCTCTACATACCCAAATCAGTAAATGTAATACACCACATTCATAGAATCAAGAACAATACCATATGATTATTTCAATAGATGCTGAAAAAGCATTCGATAATATTCAACATCCCTTTATGAAAAAATTCTCATCAAACTGAGTATAGAAGGAACATATCTCAAAATAATAAGGACAATTTTGGCAGAACCACAGCTAACATCATAGTGAATAGAAAAAAAATTGAAAGCCTTTGCTCTAAGACTGGAACAAGACCCAGGTGCCCACTCACCATGTTCATTCAACACTGGACTGGAAGTCCTGACTAGAGCAATTAGACAAGAGAAAGAAATAAAGGACATCAAAATTGGGAAGGAAAAAATCAAATTAGCCTTGTATACAGATAACATGATTTTATACTTAAAAAATCCTAAACACATGGACAAGGGGGGCCAGGGGTAAGGGGTCAGAGAACATTAGGACAAATACCTAATGCATGCAGGGTTTAAAACCTAGATGATGGATTGGTAGGTGCAGCAAACCACCATGCACGTGTATACTCATGTAACAAGCCTGCATGTTCTGCACATGTATCCCAGAACTTAAAGTGAAACAAATGTAAAAAAATCCTGAAGACTACACAAAAAAAAACTGTTAGAACTGACAAATGAATTTAATAAAGTTGCAGGCTACAAAATCAAAATATAAAAATCAGTAGCATTTATTTACACCAATAGTGAATAATGTGAAAAGGAAATGAAGAAAGCAATCATGTTGGTAATACCTGCAAAGAATATAAAATACCTGGGATTCAATTTAACCCGATATGTAAGAGATCTATACAATGAAAATTATAAAACACTAATGAAAGAAATGGAAGAAGACATACGAAAACAGTGGAAAGATATTCCATGCTCATGTATTAAAACCATGAATAGTGTTAAAATGACAATAGTACCCCCAAAATTTACAGAAATGCAATCTCTATTCAAAATACCAATTACTTTTTTCACAGAAATAGAAAAAGAAATTATCCTAAGATTTAAAAGAGCCTGAATAGGTAAAGTCAGCCTGAGTAAAAACAACACAGCTGGAGGCATCACTTTACCTGACTTGAAAATGTACTACAAAGCTGCAGTAACGAAATTAGCATGGCACTGGCATGAAAACACACACACAGATGAATAGGAGAGAATAGAGGACACAGATATAAATCCACACATTTTCAGCCAACTCATCTTTCACAAAGTCACCAAAAAGAATACAATAGGGAAAGAACTGTCTCTTCAAGAAATGGTGCTGGGAAAAGTGAGTAACTATATGTAGAAGAGTGAAACTAGACCTTTTTCTCTCGCCATACACAAAAATCAAATCAAAATGGATTACAGACTTAAATCTAAGACCTGAAACTCTGAAACTACTAGAAGAATCTTTGAGGAAACACTCCAGGACATTGCTCTGCGCAAAAATTTTTTTTTCTAACACCTCTAAAGCACAGGAAACCAAAGTAAAAATACACAAATGGGACTATATCAAGCTAATTTGGCACAGTAAAGGAATCAACAAATAAAAGGCAGTCTACAGAATTACAGAAAATATATGCAAACTACCCATCTGACAGGGTATTAAAAACCAGAAAAAATTCAGAGTTCGAACAACTCCATAGCAAAAACAAATAATCTGATTTAAAATTTGGCAAAAGATCTGAATATGCATTTTTACAAAGACATACAATGGCCAACAGGCATATGACATAATGCCCAACATCACTAATCATCAGAGTAATGCAAATAAAAAACATAATGAGATATCCTCTTACCCTAATTAGAATGACCTTTATTAAAAAGATCAAAAATAACAGATTCTGGGGAGGATGTGGAGAAAGGGGAACTCTTTTCCACTGTGGGTGGGAACATGAATTATTGCGGCCACTCTGGGGAACAGTATGGAAGTCCCTCAGAAAACTAAAAATAGAGCTACTATATGACCTGCCAATTCCACTGTGGAATATATATCTAAAAGAAAAGAAATCAATGTATCAATGAGATATCTACACTCCCATGGTGACTGCAGGACTATTCAAAATAGCCAAAATATGGAAACAACCTAAATGTCCATCAAGGAATGAATGGATAAAGAAAATATTGGATATCACAAAAAAATATTATTCAATCATAAAATAATGAAATCCTGTCATTTGCAGCAACATGAATAGAACTGGAGATCATTAGGTTTACTGAAATAAGCAAAGCACAGAAAGACAAAAATCATATGTTCTCACTCATACATGGGAGCCAAAAAAGTGAATCTTCTGAAGATAGAGAGTAGATTGTTACCAGAAGCTGACAAGCAGAGTAATAGGTGGGATGATGAAGAGTTGATTAATGGGTACAAATATATGGTTTGATAGAAGAAATAAGAGCTAGTGTTAGATAGACCAGTAGGTTGACTACAATTGACAATAGTATTGTACATTTCAAAATATGTAGAAGAGAATAATTTGAATATTTCTAGCATAAAAAAGAAAAATATTTAACATGACAGATATCCCAAGTACACTGATTTGATCTTTACAAATATGTGAATGTATCAAATTATCACATATACCCTAAAAAATTAACTGTATACTAGGTCACAATCATAATTATTTAAAGCATATTATCTGACCGCTAGGCAATTACATTAGAAATTAACTATTACAAATAGTAATAAAAGAGTCACTGTTTAGAAAATCTAAGAAAACAAAGCCCAAACAATAAATGGCTTTAAAAAATAAATCCCCAAGAAACCTAGAAAATACAATGATTGAATGACTGAAAAATACTAAAATACTAAAAATATAAAAAGCAAAATCAAAATTCATGAGATGCAGCTAAAACAATATCTGGATGTTATTAAGAGTTTCAGTATCTTTATTACAAATAAAATAGTTAAGCATTCAATGCAAGAAGCTAGATGCATTGGAAAGAACAGTAAGAAAGTTGAAGATAATTATAAAAACAAAACACAACTTAATAACTGATAAAATCATTCATGAAAATGATTTTTAAAACTGTTTCCTTGAAAGCTACTAATCTAGGAAAGTCTCTAAGAAGTTTTATTAAAATATATATACATGCAAAGATTAATGCATTATTCATATAACGGAATACTATTATACATCAACTAGACTGAGTGACTCATATCCACATGTGGCAATATAGAGAAATCACAAAAACTTGTTATTAAGAAAAGAAATAAAGTTGTGATTAAAATTTCTATAGTTTGCTTGTTTAGTTATTAACTGAACAATGTTTTATATGTTTATATGTATGTATATGTGCATACATACATATACATGCATACATATGTATGCTGTAGATATTCATGTAATAAAATTACCTATAACTTTTTATTAGTAATTGAACCATATGGAATAATGCTAGAATTTTAAAATATTTTTTAAAGTAAGAAAATAATACATATATGCTTGAAGTTTTTTTTTCCATCTCTTTTCTTCATATTGCATTTTCCCCCAACAGAAGTAGCCATTATACTGAGGTCAATATTGTTTTGTTTTTTTTTTCTTTTTCAGCTAGTTCTTTCTGTATTTTGAAGAAACAAAATATTTTATTTTGAATGGTATCTGAAACAAAATACTCAGTAATAGCATAGAAAAGTGGTGATTTACCTTCTTTAGAAAGTTTTTAATTTATCCTTTGTAGGGCACAGTATAATATAAAATGTTTAAATTGGGCAATTATCTAGATCATTTAATATGTAATTATTTTTCAAATTAGGAGTGCCAAAAAGCACGGTTTAATCTTGGCCTAACCTTGATATCACAAAGCAGAAAATATAGCATGTTGATTATTTTTAGGCCTCCAATTATACAAGCTTTTTGGGAAAGGTAGGGAATTGGACGAAACTTGCTAATAGTTGAAAGAGTAAGTACTAAGTAGTCTTATTCACAAAGAAGCCATAGTATCTACAAATGACATATAAAATAAGGAGTATTGTACATTTATATTAGGTATTATTTTATTAAATACTGGGCAATAACCAAACGTTTCACTACTGGTGCTTTCATGTTGTGTGATATTGGACCCTAAGATCAAGAGGGCCGAGATTTAACCTCATTCTTTTTAATCAAGAATTTTTGGAGATCCTTCCCTTACGTTCTCAGCTATCTTTAGTCTTCTGAAAAAAGATTGAAAATAGAGTACATTTGTAATTTAGACCACACACCTTCATTTTCTATACTTTTCCTCATTTTTTGATCCTTCCTAGATCCCCAAATCCCACTGTGGACCATCCAAATTATTTCAGAACTCCCATGGAGCTTTGCTCTTTGCTGCAGAACTAATAGGGTGATGTTTGTTAAGATGCTGATAATCACGTATAACCTCCCAACTGGATTTGTAACTTAACATTTGTGAAAATAACTCACAATATAGTTTCTTTTTTTCTGTTTTAGGAAATTATAGCTCTCTTTTGACAGTTTTATATTCCAGCATTTTCTTTCACTTGTCCAAGGAGCTATTTTCTTCTTTGAAAGGGTTAAAAGCCAACAAATTAATGCTGGCATTGAGGCCCAAGGTCAAAATGAAATCAGTGTTTTCATAGTACCAATAATATTATGGACAAGTAAAGTATGAAACAGAAATGGAAAATGGAATCACCATCCACTACAGATCTTGAGAGTACTGGCTCATTTGGCTAACGTGGAAAGAAGTGTAGAAAGGCAGTGCTCAGCGAAAGTCAGCCAGTGCTTTCTGAACAAAAGGTGGCTTTTTGTTATTGCATACTCCATCCCCCAAAGTCTTACATGCTGCTTTTATGTAACTGAGTGTGTGTGCATATATATTCCACTCAATAAATATACAATAGTAATTAATTCCCCACCATTGACGAAAATTCATTTTCTGACACAGGTAGCCTATGAGTGTTTTCTCTCTGGAATAAAATAAGATATCCATTTTATGTACCTTTCCTCTGTTTTTGGAAGCCTTTAATCTTAATTACAACAGTACATACAGACTGATTAATGATTATACAATCTTACTCCCAGCTGTGGTAAAGGCCAATATCAGCCAGTCTAATTGCCTTTGACTCACTCTAGATTACACTGTCTGGTCCTTTTACAGTTTATCAGTCCCTAGGATATTTCTTTAAAATTAACAACTAAATTACCTTTCTCGAGGAGACCCTCTGCTTGAACACCCTGAGGGGAAAACTATCATTTACTAACTGCAGTATTTCCACATGGCAAGAATCTCCTCGATGAGTTGCAACTGACAAATTGATGGAATCTCAGCTTTTCTTTACTTCCTTTTTTTCTACCTCCTTTTCACATTTCAGAGAATTCTGTATATCTTCCCAGCTCAAAAACTCACAGATGCATTGCAAAGCATATTTTTTGCCTCTTGTATTCTGCAATTGTGGATAAGATAGTCTAAAATTCTTTTCACACAAATGCAAAGATATTTAAAAGAATTTTCACAAAAACGCAATTATCCCCAAATATACCACATCAATATTTCTATTTTTTTTGCAAGCTGAATACATATATTATATTCCAGTATGTCCCTGTGAATAAATAAATGATAAGTCATATTTTTAAAGCATATTAAATTAGTCAAATGAATGTATTACCAGTCATTGAAATTTTATATATGTTCTACCTCTTCAGTTTTAAAATATACAGACATTACTAATCCTGTAAAATCTCTACATTCTTAGAAATGTGCACATATTTGTTAATATATTTTAGCAGACACTGAGCAAGCCTTTAAAAGTAATATATTTTAAGTAACATTCTTAGAACAAAAAATAAAAGAAACACAAAACTAATACAAGATATAGTCATTTACCACAACAACTTTATTTTGCTGGACAATGTATAAACATACTAATATATTCCTAGTGGTACAAAGCAGCATGTAAACCATTGCCTACTTGGTTAGGGTGCTTGTGTGTACTATGGGAACAATTAATTCGAGCTAGAATGCTCAGGGAAAACATAGTGAAGAGAAGAGCCCAAATAGCTTACCCTGTGCGTGGATATATAGCGATCAAGGGGACTAGAGGATTATAGTTACAAAATAGAGTAAGTCTTGTTTAGGGAAGAGTAAAGTGTCTGACCTTTATGAAAGCAAAGGATCTACACTGGGAAATAGCAAAGTTTTATTAGATTAAAAGAGCAGGTTGCATTGTGGAGGATCGTAAAAAGGACATTTTACTGGGGAAAAAAAAAGCAGAGATCCATTAGAGGTTTTGAGTTGGTAAATGAAATGGTAAAATCTGTGATTTAAGAAACAAATTTAGAGCAATATTTATTTATCTATGCTCTAGGAATAGTAATTAATGGGGTTACTACAAAAGTGTCTGCAAGATCAAATACATGTGGAAAATAGAAAATACTGCAAATTTTCTCTACAACTTTAAGATGTTAATAGACATTTTGACTCTCTTAAACAAAAATATAGGATTTTGCAAATGTGACCAGGGAACCCTTTCTAGGAAAACCATGCATGGATCAAGGATCCCATATGTGGTGGTACCAATCTAAGTCTATAAACTGAGATATGTAAGAAACGTACTGTTCCACATTTTAAGTATCTCATTTAATTTCTACTGTGATCCTCTATTCTCATATTGTAGAACCTCAAGATTTCTTCTTTTTCCCCATGAGTGTGTGTCCTGGAGTCTAATTGTGTCAAGGAATTAGAGAGTTGTAGAATAGTGGAGTGGCACTTCTCTGGTCCTCTCTGTCATCTACATAAGTTGGCATCTGTGAGATGTTCTAACTACTACCTGGTCCCAAACAATTGGTCTGTACAACTATTGCTGACACATGTCTCATTCAAATCCACTGGCTCTCTTTACTTCCATACTATTCTTAGGCTGATAGAATAATTGTCCTGATTTGTTCTATGATGGGGTACAAGAAACTGTATGAATGTGCAGAGCTCCATCTTTCTTAGACATATCATTTAGCTATTTATTCTATGAAGGCTTCTTGCTTCGTTTAGAAGCCTGTTGAGGAAGTGGACACATATCTCATAAACCTAATGTTTTCGGCTTTTCCCATGAGATTTTACCTAAATCTTTATGCCACAAATAGATTTTGTTTTCTTAGGAGACTACATTTTTCAAACTCACAAGCCACAAGAGCTCTTTTCTTCTCATATTTCTGCTATAACTTCTCTTCACTGAGCTAAGGGCCCAATTACCATAAAGGAAGATGGGTGAGGGCAAGAAATACCTGAGAAAAAAGTTTGTTATTATTTTAAAGATATTTTCTTCCACTCAGGGATACTCTTTAGGAAATGCTAAAGAATGGAGGGTTATAAACTGATCAGTAAAAGGATGTGTGTAGTAGTGATGCTGCCTTGAGTTGTGATTATTATGTGTGGCAGATTACACCAACAGCTCTCAATAGCAATGAATGACACTTTGTTTTGAAGCTTTGTATTTTGTCTTTACATCTCTTGTGCCGTCTCCTCCTGCATTGACTCTAAGCTTGATCATGTGACTGTGGACACTGATTAACGTGACATTAGCAAATGTGAGGCAAGCAGAAGCTTAAACAGCATTTACCCTTTCTTGCTGCTGTGTACACTTCCTCCTCCAAACAAATAAGGCTGAGATGGCTTATTAAAGACATGAGGACCAAATGAGAGCAAATACTAACCAATAGACATGTAAGTTAGCCTCAGTGGAGCTGTGAGCTGACTGAAGATCCATGAGGACCAAGGTAAGACCAGAAGAACTGCCCAGCTGAGCCTCCACCAAAACGCTAATGTGAGTGGTTTTGTGAGTGAGAGCTAATGAACAAATAAAATGGTTGCCTATGCCATCGAGTTGCAGAATAATTTTTATTGCATCAGTAAATATATACACAATACAATACAATAAAATGTAGCACAAGAGACTCCTGATTTAAAAATACCATCATAGATTCAAGCCGGTTTCACTGTCAGAAACCAAATATGAGAATGCATCAGTTCTCAGAGCCACAAAAAAGTGAAAAACATCTGAGCAAATGGTAAGAATATTGGATTTTCATGTTTGTGATGACCCTCCCCAACCCCTTATCTACCTGGCACCAAAATGCAGAAAATTTCCCCTGAATCATGGTTTCTATAATGAAAAACATGAGACTGAGGTGAACATCAGCTTCCTCACCATCTTGGGTTTCCTAGCAGGAAGCTTGTCTCTGCCTCACCCCACAGGAAGCATCAGGGGTGCCTGAGGAAAGAAATATCCCTGAGGACAGTTGAAGACAAAGGGAAGAGGTGGGACTACTATCCCCAGCCCTAGAAACTCTGCTCTGTGACTCCACCAAAGCAGATGTTAAATCAGAGTCATGGTTCAGCAGCACCACATTGTAAGATGTATGTTGCACAGGGGCCCTGCGTATGAATCCTTAGCCAGCCTGTCCACACTGCCTTACTATTCCCTTTAGGACTTTCCATGTTCAGGATAGGCAGTGCTCTGATTGCTTGCTAGAGCCAAGACAAACCTGGGCTTAATGTGCCATCTAGTGCAAAAAAAAGAAACAATCTTGTGGGGGAAAAGTGAGAAATTCAACAGTCAAATTACAAAGAATCTCTAAGCAAGCATACTGAATATAAGCCAAAGCAAGCTAGACAGAGAAGACTAGAATACATAACCAATCCATCAATGCAAAGGCACAAACACACATCCACAAGAAACAGCAGCAAACAGGGAATCATGACCTCCCCAAATGAACAAAGCAAGGAACTAGTGACTGACCCTAATGTGATGGTGATATGTGAGCTTTTAAAATTGCAAAATAGCAATTTTAAGCAAACTCAGTAATCTCTAAGATAACACAAAAATGCAACTGAAAATTTATCAATAAATTTAACGAAGATATTGAAATGATTTTAAAAATCAAAGAGAAATCCTGAAGCAGAGAAATACATTCACATTTGCTAAACTGAAAAATTCACCACAGGCTCTCAACAGTGAATGAATCAAGAGAAGAAAAGAATCAGTGGGCTCAAAGACAGACGATTTGAAATTACGCAGTCAGAGGAGAAAAAAAAAACACACACACAGAATACAAATACAAAGGAATGAACATCGCCTATAGGATAAAATTACCTCAAAAGACCAAATCTGAGAAATATTGCTGCCCAAGAAAGAGTGAAACAAGAGTAAGGTGTGGAAAGGCTTAATCAAAGAAATAACAAAAAATTTACCAAACTTGAGAAAGATCTGAGTATTCAGGTACAGAAAAGTGAGAGAACACCAAACAGATTTGACCCAAACAAGACAACCCTAAGACACACAATAATTAAACTCTCAAAAGTCAAGGACAAAAGAGGATGTTAAAAGCAGCAAGAGAAAAGAAGCAAAGAACATAGAAAAGAGCACCAATTTATCAGGCAACAGAGTGACAATGGAATCCATACAGTCCAGGAGGGAGTGAGAAGACATTTGTGAAGTGCTGAAAGAAAAAAACAACTGAGCTTGAGAATGAGATGACTAATAGCGATCACTGGGAAAAAGTAAGACATTCAACAGTCAAATTACAAAAAATCTCTTTGCCAATATGAAAGAGAAAATATCCCTGAAGAGAGAAATATCAGGGCGTGGCACGCTGAATATCAGTTGTGAGCCCCAGTGATGATGGATATTCCAACTATCTTGATTATATTTTAGGAATGTATCAAATCATCACAAAATGAGATAGTTTGAATATTTGTTCACTCCAAATCTCTTTTTGATACATGATCTGAAATGTTGTAGGTGTGGCCAGGTGGGAGGTGTTTGGGTCATGGGGGTGGATCCCTCATGAATGGCTTGGTGCTCTCCCCAAGGTAATGAGTGAGGGCTTGCTCTATTGGTTCACAGGAAAACTGATGGCTTAAAGTGGCTGGTATTTCCTCCCATCTCTCTTGCTTGCTGTCTCACCATGTGATCTGCCTGCTCCCCCTTCACTTTCTGCCATGTGTAAGAGCTTCCTGAGTCCCTCACCAGAAGCAAACGCTGGTGCCATGCTTCTTGTAAAATCTGCACAACCTCAAGCCAAATAAACTACTTTTATTTATAAATGACCACACCTCAGGTATTGTTTTATAGCGACACAAAACAGACTAATACACATGTACACAATATGTGCATTTATTATTAATAATAAAAAAGTAATACAGCATGGAAGAAATGGGAAGATAGAAGATCATGTGGGAAGATAGAATATCATGTGGGAAGATTTTCTTGAACACAGATGCATGGGATTAGGAAAATGAAAGCTCAAATGGGATGAGCTGGGATCTTGGAATGTCCTCATTCAGTGAGCACAGTGAAGGAGGAGCAGATGACCTTCTCAGCAGATGACCTGTGAGCCAATATTATGAAGAATGAGTAGCTGGAGTCCTGGGTCCTGCATCATTGTGCTTGGGGCTTGCCCTGGACTCCAGGACAGCCACTGTCTAAGCATCTGTCATGACTCCTGGCAGCCCCACTCACTGTTTCTCATCAAAACCAGCTGAAATTTTCAAGGTACCTGAAGCATCACTGTTTTCACAAGTCATTGAGCTCTTCCCCAAGAGGGAAGTGATGTCTTCTCCAAATATGCTGAGGCAGTTTTCAAAGAGAAATTGTACAATGGAAACCTGTAACACAAAAGGGAAAAATAAGGTGCTGTTTTATTTGGCATAGTTATAAATCATATTTCAACTATGAATCTTGGAGTGGGAAAAAACATGAAATTCAGAATTCTAAGAAAAAAATCAGAGTAGATGTAGGAAGATATGCACCAGTTTTCTCTAATAAACAACTATAATCTTTTCAACAGCATTTAGGGCACGTATCTTAAAATACTTGTAATCAGTGGGCTAAAGTTATAATTTATAGCTTAGCTTAATAGCTAACATTTTATATCAATTGTCACATCCCTAAAAATAGGATAATTTTCAAGCAACTCATATATGATGTTTGGGGTAATGACATACATTCTCTAATTAAAGGTATAAAGCACCCAATGGATAAAAACTTGTGAAATTCACTTGTTAAGTATCTTAAACTTGGGAAGCAGATATTCTCTGAGGGTCTTTCGTGAAGGAAGGAGGCAGCTGGAGAGAAAACGTCTGCTCATCTAAATGCAGTCCCTCTCCATGGGTTGCCTGGCCTCAGGATTGCTCTCTGGGTGATCTTGGCAGAGAGCTGGGGTCTTATTATTAGGTATGTTGTAGCTCCATTGGATATTCTAGAATGTTTTACTAGTTTTCTCATTCCAGCAGCAGAGACAAAATAGTAGCCAAGTAGTTCCCTGAATGCCAACTGTGAGCCCCGATTGACAGAGAAAGGCAATATGTGTGGAGAAATGAGTGTTGATATTATTCAAACCACCAATAAGGTGTCAGTAATGACCAGAGGAACTGGGCGTTATCACCACTGCCATTGTTGAGATGAGGAAACTGTGGCTTGGAATCTTTGCCCCAGGTTATACATCCCTCAGTGATAAGACTGAGAGTTGAATTTTGGCTTGTCAAACTCCAAGGAACAGATTTTTTTTTTTTTCTATCATGTCACACCATCTTCTTATCTCTCTGTGGTATAGTCAATCTACTGTTTTGTCTCCTAGATGGGAAAGGAAAAGTGACTCGCTGCTCTCAATTTCCCATTTAACAACCTACCTTCTCATATACCTTCTACCTTCTACCACCCCTAGAATAGTGTTAAGGAAACTGCCACTTCAGAGGTGTAATTAAAGTGTGCATCTTAAAAAAAGTGGTTCCTCAGAGTTAATATTCTAAATTTCAGGTTCAAAGTGGGAACTCTGCTCCCCAGGGAATAACAATGAAAGACCTCATTACCTTTGTGGTGAACTCATTTACCACTTCTGAGCTGCAGGGAGTTGGCAAGCAAAGAATGCTTGGGGCTATACATAAGGATAAATTATCAGCTGTCATCTGATTGGCTGAGGAATGCTGCTCAATGTTATGTAACACTCCCAAAAGGTATCACAAGAGAACAACATTGATTTTTGGCAGCTGGTCTAAAAGCCTAAACACAAAAATACACACTCTTAAAGCCAGGAATTTTACTCAGGAAGTTGTAAATACAGAGAAATAAAACAAGTACTTTTTTTCATAGAGCATTTACACGACTCAGTGAAAATACAAAAGAATAGAGAAATATGTTCAAATATGTCTTCATACTAAAATGTGTCTTAGGAAATATATCAGAAAATATTTCCCTGTAACCACTACAGTGTGTTTTAACTTGGGAAAACATTACTAAAATCCAATAGCATATTTAAAACCCCTGTAACATTTCATAGTATGTTCAACAAAAACTTACTGATAATGTGAAACAACAATTCATTTTCAAGGGCTCCCTTCACTTCTAAAGTAGCAATACAGGAATGCTGTCTCCTGCCCAAAAACACGATAAGTACCCAAAGCTTATCTGTTATCTAAGACTCATTCCATGCAGGAATGCATACAAAAATATTTTATTGAATTCAGTTCCTGAAGCAGATATTGATTTCTCTGGTTATTTGACTATTTGACAAAGTTAAGATTATACCACTGGTAGATTGGTCCTCTGTTACTTTTCTTGGGCCAAAGAATGTCATCTCCTATCAATGTTATGTATTCAGAATATGCAATGGTCAAACATTCTATATTAATAATATTAGGAGAAAAACAAGAATTCAATGACAGTACTAAGGTATTCATTTATTTTTAAACTGGACTCTATGTGTATGACCCCATAAACCACTTTGGCACTGGTCATTTTTTTTAGTGCATAAAACTGAAAAATACAATAAACCAATATTTTTTTAAAGAATATGTTAGCTGGTTTTTTGAAATGTGCCTAGAATACAGTAATTATTGCTTCCTTACCTCTAGATGGCAGTTATTATCTCTTCCTTGTTCTCCTGATCAATAACACCATGCCACTTATCAAAGAGTTGGGATGAAAATATACTTTCTTGGATGTTTCGAAGAAAATCCTTACATAGATTAGAGAATTATTTTTTATGGCAAATGTATGTCAGAGAAATTACAAAGAAAACATTTAATTGAAAAATTCAGCTTAGTCCTCACTTCCTTCCTAGCTACCCAACTTCATAGCTCTGACTCTCCACTGACTTGCACACCCCAGAAGCAAGTGCTTGGATTTTCTCCAACGAAAACCAGCAGTATACAAACAAGCAGAGTGTGGGCAGCGGTGGGAAAGAAGATAAAAGTCTTCTCCTGTGGTCTGAAACTTCTTTATGTATATTTTAGCAAACTTGTACAAACTGACAGGATCTGGTGATAAAGCACCCTAAATCCTATCATTTTCTTAAAAAGAAATCAACATAAAAATGTTGTTTATTTAGACACAGTATTTTTAATTTCTAGCAAGAAAATTTCAGAACCAAATGAACTAAAGTCACACACCCATGTGCTCATGCACACATGCTGAGGACTGGACCTTCTGATTTGGGCTATCTGTGTTCCTGGGAAGAAAGCTCTCTCAATAGCTTCATTCTCTCTTTAACTGTATAATACGTCACTTCTTTACTTATAAGTAGAAAGTTGCTGGATATATACAGAAATCTCCCATGAGTAACTACATGTTACTCCTTAAACCTCTGGGCTGGAACAGAAACACCCTCCACAGAAAGGCTTAATCAAAATTTAGATATATCTTAACTTCAGTTCTCTGAGTATTAGTGCTAGAGGCATGCCAATGTAAGCTTCCTAAGTGGTGCATGAAAATTTCTCACATTATTGGACTGATGAACAAGTCTTAATACTATAGAATTGAGCCAATTAAAATTTGTGAAGTTTTCATTCATGTGCGTGTGTGTGTGTGTGTGTGTGTGTGTGTGTGTGTGTAAAACAATGAGGGAAAGGGGAAGTTATCTTACTACTTTGCTAGCTTCAAAGGCACACCCTGTTTCCACTGGTTTCACTAAACAGCCCAATACTCCTCTTAATAGTGACTAGTTCAGAAAATACCTTTAGGCAGCTATCATGATTAAAATCCAGTAATTGTTCCTTCATTCTAACATTTATTGAACTGTGGTTTGTGCTAGGCATGCTTTGGAGGACTGAGGACAGAAGAGTGAAAAATGTGAAGTCTCAGTCCTCCTACACCATCACTATGTACTGTGATTATGTTTTACACCCATATCTGGTAGTTATGGGACCCATGGAAGGGTCCCAATATGTTAGGAGGAAGGAAACACCCCAGCTCTGGCTGACTCTAGGAGGCTGAGTTCAGGAACAACTTTTTCTGATGTGTACTACACTTACATGCATTCAGAGCATGTGTCTCTTCTCTGGATTCCTGGACTCTGTGCTGCAGAGTCCATTGATTGAGATGAGTGGTGAAGCTAGAACAGGAGCCAAGCAGACTATGCCAAGGGTGTTTGCTGTTTGACCTCTGTCTATAGACAGCACAGTGGCAGGCCCAATGTAGTCCAAATCATGTATTCATTTCTGGTTTAAACCAACTCTCCAGTTATTTGACATAGTATCAAGACTAAGACTGCAAAATCTGCAGATAATAACTCTAAGTCTTTGTGAAATATTAAATCAATTTCATGTGTGTACCTCAGGGAGGACAGCACCCAACTAGTGATTTGCATACTAGTGTATATCACTATGGTCCTAGCATAGTAGCAGTCCACTATACATCATTACAGAAATGTTGCTATTTATCACACGGCTGAACATTAATGGGGATAAGAAATGACCAAAAGTAACTGAGGTTCTAAGACAATTTTAAAAACCTGTTTAGTCATTACCACATCATCATAATTTTTTTCAGAGCAGTTAACATGTACTGAAATGGACTGATTAAATTCCTTATTATTTTCCCTTGTAGAAATGTACCTAGACACTTGTGATTTTGCTATATCGATTCAAAACTTATCTATTTTTGTAGAAATTGAATTTTCTGAATTCCAAACTAATTCTGGCTGCTGCACCCACATTAAAAGTCAGATTCACAAGAGGCTCGTGGTAAGAGCTGGTGATTGCGTAACTATAACTGTGGGTGGTAGGTAATGCATAACAAATATTCCCAAAGTGAGCTATGGGTGGTAAAGGTGAAAGAAGGCACCATAGTAGAGGCATTGCTATACTACTTTCAACGTCAAGGTCAAAGCATGCTGTGGAGATGTCTTAGGCAGTGGGAAGTCATCAAATGCAGGATGCTTAATTTGATAAACATTCTCTATATATAATTGTGTATTTTAACATTTATTGTATTAGGGTTACTAATCATTGTTATTATTTGGCATGGAGTGATCACGAGTGAAGATGGAAAGGTTGGTGTGTGATGAGAAAGGACAGCATATCTATCACATAAAGTTTTGAAAAACAGAGGAAATCAATTTTCTTAAATTTTGACATTGTCAAATGTTTTTCAGTTTTTCAGATTCTTAAAAGACTATGCCTATTATTGTTCTTAGGCAATCATGATGAGAGAAACCAATCATAAAACTTCAGAGATATCCTGTGCATAAATAATGCAAAAACTTTACCTACCTTAAAGACAGAGGCCACCACGCCAACAGACTTGCTGTCCAAGTTGACTTTATCTCCTGAATTGAGTTTCTCCTTCAGGACTCTACATGAGTTTATGTTACCCAATTTTCTCTGTGCATGGCCCTTTTTGATTGGTAAACAGACACTTGAAAACAAAACAGTCATGCAAACCTGGAGGCCATGGATTTGTGGGCACTTGTGCACACACCACTCTTCCTTTATAAATTCAGGAGAAGCATCAGATATCGAATTCTCAGGATCAGAATCCAGGGGATGTGGTTTCTAACCAGGTGTTCTTTGTGCCAAACTTCCAACAAAATACATCCTTTAGTACTCATCATGGTGAGATTGAGCCCTTGGATGATAATCAGAGTGAGTAATAAGTGTGAGAGGAGAGGAACCAGGAAAGAAGATATGGAAAGAACAGTGCAGTCGAGGAGTTTGGAACTTTTTATCAAGAATTTTACAAAATTCTGTTGTATATGTGTACCCATCATAAGACAGCTGATTATTATAGATATCAAAGTCGTATTTTGTACTCCCACCCTTAGGAATTGAAGACAACAAAGGTATAATATAATATTAGTTTATATATGAGTACACGTCTTTTATTTCCATTTTAAATTTGGTGCGAACTCAAAGTGCTAGCATAATTATATTAGTCCTCTAAAATTGTAGATATATATATCAAATTTCAATATATACTTGATTATATATTTAAATATACATCAAATTTCAATATATATTTATATATTGAAATCAGGCTAGAATCTTAGAGCACTAACATATATGTATAAATATATATGTTATTGGTGCTCTAAGATTGTAGCCTGATTTCATTATGTTTTCCCTTTCAGTTCATGCCAAATTTAAAATATATTATAACTTTGTTGCCTTCCATTCCTAAATATGGGAGTATAAAATATGACTTTGATGTCTATAATAATCAGCTGTCTTATGATGGGAGGTTCATTATACAAACACACATGTGTGTATGTGTGGTCATATACATATAGACATATATAGTTGAATATATATAAATTCAAAAATCAAAGTTGGTTTTTAACAAAAATAACATAGATAACCTACAGTTATTGCTAGCTTTAGTAGTGACATATTGATTATGTCATTTGTTGTGTCTGAATTTGTTATTGTTATGGTTATAGACTGTAAAAAAGAAATGAGAAAAATTACTATAAATTTGGAATTTTAATGCATAAGATTAAATAATTATTGTCAAATTATTACCTGTATTTCAAAGACAAAGCCTGTTTCCAGGTAATGACAAAGTTAAGCACATGTAGAACATGAATCCTTAATTATAATTTATTTTCATTCCTTTATATAACATGAAGCCAGTAGAAAGAATTTCAGTAAAACATACATATCTCTCTTAAAATAAAGGACTTGTGGCACTTGTGATATAACAGCACAGGCAAGAAAGAGAAAGACTGAGAATTCACAGAGGGCACAGGGGCTGCCCCTCAGCCTCGGGAGGCCACTTCGGCAATGGAGAGAACAGTTTAAAAAGGAGGAGCTGGGCCCTTTCTCTCTTCCCAGGTTGTGTTTTTATCATATGGCTTATATCTTTGCACATCACAAATGCAGTTCTAGTAAAATCAGAATAAGAACTAGCTATAAAAGACATTTTTAAAACCCCTGTGTGGCAAGCATTTTCTCTGTGCGGGATATCATGGTTACTAAGAACTTCATTGTTGAAATCTATTGAGGCAATTAAATAAAATTTTAGAAATTTAAGTTCCATTCCCAACTCTGTCAATGAATAGGGTATCTATAATAGCTCTCTACTGCACTTCACATTGAGAAACTGCTCCATAAAAACAGGAAGACAATTTGCAGAAAATAACCCAAAAGGATTAATAGGATTCCAAGATGACAACTACTGCACTCTGAATTTCAAAAGACATTATTTTAAAATAAGGCAATATGTAACTAAGAACATTTACTATGCATATGCGTCCATAATGAGGGCTCCTTTCTCTGATAAAACAGTGCTTAAAGAAGACAAAAAAACATTTAAGTGGACTCCCATGTGCCGTAAAGATGATGTTAAAAACGAAATTAGAGGAAACCCTTTTATAATTCATTGCTATTCTTTTCGTTGTATTTTTCTTCCTGATAGCCTAACTGCTTGACATGACAGATGGTCCTGAAAGCTGTTAATTGGATTTTTATGAACAAAGTCATCTTATATTCATCAATTTCAAATTGTGCTGCTTGTAGATCTAAGGATTGTGAAAAAATGTCTCAGAATCCAACGGCAGGGCTCAGAGAACCCAAACTCAGGTATATCAGGGGCTGCTTATGCTAAAGTATCTAGGAGGGTGCAAGCTCTGGGTTCTAGGGTGGGATTTAATTAGAAGGAAAGGTTCTGCTATTTTTTAAAAATGTCTGAACGTCCTTTCATATAATTTTAAAATTCTACCATGAAATCTTTGGTAAAGTAAAAATCTCTTTTGAAATGATAATATGCATCTCTTACTTTATGTGGTGTGTAGGATAATGGGTTTTCATGGCATAAGGAACATATTAAGTCCAAAATAATAATTACAAAGATATGTGTATTTCTTCCTAATGCTGTTCTCCTTGTAGACAAAATAAATTCCAGTAGGTAGTGCTGTTTATAAACAAGTATTTTTTTAAAAATAAACTATTAAATAATTTCCTAAAAAATTGAAATGTGGCTATTTTCTTCATATGAGCTAAAGTGTTTCTTAATATATGAAAATCTAGGAAAATGTGGCCAATTCCAACTGAGGCCAACTTTAAGATGATCTAGATGTTCAAATTATGAAACAAAAAGCAGTTGTTATAATTATGCTCAATTATGTAAAGAAAAATAATTTCACAAATAAAATATGGACAATCTCATCATAGACATAGTATGTGTTTCAAAACAGACATTTTAAATCTGAAAAATACATGAAATAACAAATCAAAGAATCAGTGAAATTGAAAATAAATCCATAGAAAGTGTCCAATCTGAAGAAGGATTAAAAAAAGGATTAAAAATAAATGAACAGAGCCTAAGGGACCTGTGGACAATATCAACAGTTTCAATAAATGCATTTTGTCACTCATATGTGAAAGCTAAAAAAAACCTTGATCTTAGGAAATTAAAAAGGAGAATAGAGGCTACTAGATGCTCGGAAGGGCACGGGAAATGGAAAGATAAGGAGAGATTTGTTGAAGGATACAAAATTACAGCTAGATAGGAAGGATAACTTCTAGTGTTTTACCACACTGTAGGATGATTATAGTTAACAATAAAATAATATACATTTTCAAATATCTAGAAGAGAGAAAATTGAATGCTCACAACACAAAAAAAGGTAAATATTTGAGATGATGAATATGCTAATTACCTTGATCTGACCATTATACATGGTATGTATTGAAACATCATCATTTACCCCATAAATGTGTATAATTGTGTGTCTAAAAATAAAAATGAAATTTTAAAAAGTTTTATACAGGACAGGTGCAGTAGCTCACACCTGTAATCCTAGAACTTTGGGAGGCTGAGGAGGGCAGATCACTTGAGGTCAAGAGTTCCAGACCAGCCTGGCCAACATGGTGAAACTCTGTTTCTACTAAAAATACAAAAATTGCTTGACATGGTGGTGAGTGCCTGTAATCGCAGCTACTTGGGAGGCTGAGGCAGGAGAATTGCTTGAACTCAGGTGGCAGAGGTTGCAGTGAGCCGAGATCATGCCACTGCACTCCAGCCTGGGTGACAGAGTGAGACCCTGTCTCAAGAGAAAAAAAAAGAAAAAAGTTTTACATGTAACTGGAATCCCAGAATGACAGAAGAAAGAAAATGGGACAGAAAAAAAAAAAAATGCTCAAAGTAATAATGGCTAAAATTTTCCCAAATTTGGCAAAACATAAAAAATAACAAAATCAATAACTTCAGAAAATGCCAACTAGACTAAGTTCGAAGAAAACTGGGCTTTGACACATCATAGTCAAACTACTCAAGGCCAAAAAACAAAACAGAAAATCTTGAAAGCAGTAAAAATAAGATGAAAAATCAAAGACAGAGGATCGATGTTTACTGATGTTAGACTGCTCATCAGAAAGCAAAGAGACCAAAAACCAGTGAAATAGATTTAAAGTGTTGAAAGAAAAATATTGGCAAGGAAAATTCTATGTCTAATGAGAATATCTTTCAAGAGTGAAGGTGAGATAAAGACATTTTTAAAATTAAAAATAAACTAAGAAAATTTGTTGGCACCAGACCTACACTATAAGAAATGTTAAGAAAAGTTTCTATAAAATGAAATGAAACAGTATTAAAGGGAAACTTGGAGCTTCAGAAATGAATCATAAGCATTAGAAATGTTTCTTTCATGTAAATTATAACTAAATAAAGTTTACTTTTTTAAATTTCAGGGCAATTTTCCATGAAAAATGCTGAATGTTACCATTTGCCACAATCAAATCAAAGCAGGCAGACAAGAGTGTCCTTCCCCACAGGAGGCCTCTCTAGTCTCAGCTCCCTCAAGCAATGCATCTGGTATTTGGAAATAGGTCACAACATTCACATGACTTTTGCCACTGGCCAGGAAATAGCGTTTTTGAAATATCATTTTTCCTCCTACAAATACTATTTTGTATGATCAGAGCTGCTGTAAGAGTAAGGTGCCATCAAAATATATGAAGAGTATCTTGTCATCTTTATGAACAACCGGGCTACTGCACTACAACTTCAGATATAAAAACTTACACAATATTTGAAGGTAAAAGTTTGATTTTTTTAAACCAACAGCATAAAAAAAAAGAGGTAGACACATGCCGATCACTTGAAAGTGATGTCCCTCTCAGCTCAGTTCAATCCTGACATTCTTCAGAATAAAAGACTCAAAACTCCGTATATTTGACATAGCAATTAACTGCATTACCTGTGCTAGAAAGGGAACATTATTTGGGTCAACTGACAAAATTGGAACGTGAATGGGAGATTAAAATATGCGACCAATGTTAAATTTACTAAAGTTGATAGCTGAATGATGGTTATGAAGAGAATAACCTTATTCTTGGAAAATGCATAGGTATTTAAGAATCAAGGGCCATGGTGTATATAACTGTCCTTCGAAAACAGGTGTACACATCCACATAAATGGAGAAAAAAGAGAGAGAGACAGAGATAGACAAAGAATGCAAATAAATGGAAAATCAATGTGCTAAACTGCTACGACATAGGTGAATCTGAGTAAATAGCATACGGGTGTTCTTTGCATTATTTTGTATTTTTCTGTATGTTTACAATTATTTCTAAGTGAATAATTTTTAAAAATAAAATAAACATTTTTAAAAACATGGAAACAACCAAAACTACTCTGTAAGTAGTGACAATTGGAAAAAAGAAGTTTAATTCCAACAAGAAATTCCTGCTTGCGAAAATCACTTTACTACAACAAACCACTAGAGTTTATAGACATTTAATATGCAATATTCCTTTCCAGCTTAAGCACTGCAGTCAACATGGATTCCTCTTGCTTCATATTGCCTAGCACTTTCTTTTTATACATACAAAAGCATTCATGAATATATAAAAATACAGTTTTCCATATGGTACTTTTAAAATACTCTTTCTCTCCTCCCTTTATCACTCCTTCGCTTCCTCCCCATTCTGGCTCTATCAACTCTGTCTATATCTCCCTTTCATTCTGCCTAAGTCAGGAATTTTGAATTTAATGTTTGGTCTTAAAACCACTTACAGAGGCACATTTCTTGATGTCCTCTGTGAAGATTTGAAGGGCAATGTTCTTTGGGTAGTCCTTTTCTTTGGCTAGATTTATGTACCTAATGTAATTTATTATTAGATTTAATAATAGCACCAAACAGAGTGGCATAAATTAGCTAAGAGCTTATGATCGAATGAATCTTCATTGCTAATATTTTTAGTACAATTTATGTTATTTTATTAAATGTATGACTAGACTAAGCAAGATCAAATTGTGGGTTGGGAAAATACACAGAATATTTCAGGAAAACAAGACATGTTCCAGAAAATAACAGGTTGCTCTGTAATAAAATATTTGGGCTGCAGAACCAATCTCATTCTCATTCACTCCTGCCTGGATTGGAAGGCCTACCATCTTTCTGGGTTCAAGAGTAGAAAGTAGCAGCTGCTTTGAGAATCACTCAGTAGAGTAACTTACATTTATGAAAATTTGTTTCTTCCATTATTTTTTTTTTTTTTTTTTTTTTTTTTGAGACGGAGTCTCGCTCTGTAGCCCAGGCTGGAGTGCAGTGGCCGGATCTCAGCTCACTGCAAGCTCCGCCTCCCGGGTTCACGCCATTCTCCGGCCTCAGCCTCCTGAGTAGCTGGGACTACAGGCGCCCGCCACCTCGCCCGGCTATTTTTTGTATTTCTTAGTAGAGACGGGGTTTCACCGTGTTAGCCAGGATGGTCTCGATCTCCTGACCTCGTGATCCGCCCATCTCGGCCTCCCAAAGTGCTGGGATTACAGGCTTGAGCCACCGCGCCCGGCCTCTTCCATTATTTTTTAATTTTTATTTTAATGTAGAGATGGGGGTCTCACTATTGGCCAGGCTGGTCTTGAACTGCTGGTCTAAAGCATTCATCCTGCCTCAGCCTCTGGAGTAGCTGGGATTACAGGCACAAACCACCATTCTTGGCTTGGAAATTTAATATATGTCTTAAGAATAGGCTGGGCATGGTGGCTCACACCTGTAATCCCAGCACTTTGGGAGGCCGAGGTGGGTGGGTTGCTTGAGCCCAGGAGTTTGACACCAACTTTGGCAAGATGGTGTAACTCTTCCTCTACAAAAAGATACAAAAAACTAGCTAGGCATAATGTTGTACACCTGTAATCTGGAGGCTGACATGAGAGGATCACCTGAGCCCAGGGAGGTTGAGGCTGCAGCAAGCCACGATTGTGCCATTGCCCTCCAGTTTGGGCAACAGAGTGAGACTCTGTCTCAAAAATAAATAAAAGAATAATGTTATCTCCCATCTATAGTGGGGAGAGAAGGGAAAGATGAGAGTGGTAACCAGTACTTCCTCAAAAATAAAAATTAAAAAAAATATGCTGGTAAATGAGAGAACATTATTTACAAGGCAGCCAGGATAAATTGTTTGAGGATAGTCTAAAAATTTATTTTAAAAAAAGGGGAATGTGAATAGAGATTTGCATTTTAATCACAAGTTAAATATTTAAAATACATGTACTGACAAAATAAAATGCCTTTCTAGGAAAGAGCACCAGCATTCCTTTAGTTCGGAAGAACTACATTTTTTAAAAATGGGAGAAAAAGTTAAACTACATAAAATATTTATAACAACATATTAAGACCGTCGTTCTAGATAAAAATGTCAGCAGCTGGTTGTCACTGATGTGGGTACATGTGTAAATTGTACCATCCTCATAACTGGGCCTTGATGGGCCCTGCTCTTTCACAGGCAGTATTACAGTGATGGGAAGTAGATCTCAGAGTGGAAGACAGGTTGGTTTGGAAGTTAAACACTTAATTGTAACTATGTGATGCAAGCTATGTCCTCACAGGCAAGCCACTGAACTGCTCTGAGCTCCAGTTTCCACAACTGAAAAGTGGGTTAATTAAACCTCCAAGTGTTCTTATAGCTTGAAGTGTTATTCAAATATAAAGAATATTATTTTTCAGGTTAAATCAGACTTAAGAAATGTGGCATTTAGAAGGAACACTCTTGGCCAAGAAACAACACATTTTTTAGAGAAAAGAAACCCACCATATTTTATTTCTTTACAAGATACATAAATTGCACTAGGTTAATTGGTTCCTAGAAAACTTACTCTTCATTGCTACGAGTCTCTGATTGAGATCAATTCACCTGTTGCTTACTAATGATTAATATTTTCTCCACTATTTCACTGCAGTGTTCAATATCCAAATTGAGAATAATTTAAGGCTCATTCATGTAAGGACTTATAAACCTCTAGCTTTCTTAAATAATAGCAAATTTCATATAGCATACAATTGCCCATGAGTGACATTTAGTACATTCATAATATTTTGAAACCAGCTACACATTCTAGTTTCAGAACAATTTCATTACCACTAAAGCACACCCTATGCCTGTTAAGCAGTCACTCACCCCTCATTCCCCACTGCCCTCGGCACCACATTTTGTTTATCTGTTCATCAGTTGATGAACATTTGTTTGTGTCCACTTCTTAGCAATTATATGTTAATACAATACTGCTATAAACATTTGTGCCAAAGTTTTGTGTAGATGCATGTTTTTTAAAAAATTTTTCTTAGGTCTATACTTAGGAATAAATTGCCAAGTCAAATGGGAATTCTGTGTTTAACTTCTTATGGAACCATAAACTTTTCCGCAGGGTCTGCCACATTTTATATATCCACTAGCAACAGCTCTCCCACTCCCAATTGCCACTGCCCGCTGCCCCCAATCTGTATACCTACATGGATACAGTGTCTTATTACTCAGGCCGAATTGCAGAAGAGTAATAACAGCAAATAGCAAAAGAACTAGTTGCCAGGCATTGTTGTAATTGCCTTTTACATATCCACATGGCTTTATAGCCAATATGACACTTGCAAACCTGGTTTCCACATTTCTCCATCATTAAAAAAACTTTCTTGGAAACCTTCTAATCAAAGGCTTCTCTTTGATTAAAAGGTATTTAAACTGCTTGCTTTTACCTGCAACACGAAGGCATTAAGCTATAGAAACTGATCACCTTTACGGAAATCTGTCACGGAAAACAAGATATGCAGGGAATGATACAAACATGTATTTGTTTCCAGTAAGCTTTGGAAATGTTTTCCTTAAGTAAATAGGTGAATTATAGAATTTAGTAAATTAAGAACTTGGAAACATTTTAGTTGTTTCAACTTTATGATGATGCATGAGATTTTGGTGGAGTGGAGTGAGGAGGAACGAAGAGTGTTAAGTGCATGCGTTGAACCCTTGCCATGTAAAACAAGTATGACGTGTGGCTGCTCAGAGCAGGAGATACATGTTGCATGATCCCTGTGAACCCGATATCAACGAAAGGATATCCAGGGTAGGAAGCCACATTACTCATCCTCATACCAGACTAAGAATGTATATTGGAAAACCAGCCTACGCTCCATTAATCCAACTATTCTTTTAGATTGTTACCTCTCTATGGATACCAAATATGATAATCTGCTACATAACAATTCAGGCAACCCGGTATTTGGTGATATCATTAATTTTATTTGTATGTATATACATTTTTTTTTTTTTTTAAAGATGAGGTCTTGCTATATGGCCCAGACTGGTCTCAAACTCCTCACTTCAAGTGATCTTCCCACCTCACCTCCCAAAATGCTAGGATTATAGGCATAAGACACTGCACCAGGTCTATTTGTATCATTAAATACTATTTATTTGGGAAATAAATTTAGGAGTATAAAAGCATTTTTTCAAACTTAAATGGACTATTGAATAATACTCGGTGAAGAATGGTCTATTCTAGAAGTTTAAAACCACAGATAAGACTGGGCATAATGGAAGGAGGATGTTGGAGAAGGAGGCCTAGAGTTTTGTTCCCTCCACTCTCCACAGCCCCTGAACACCCACTCCCCAAGTACTCAAAGAGCACTGTCGAAAAACGACTGATCAAAGTCGAAGAAAATTGTTCCAATAGTTCTCACAATTTAACGTCCATTTACACATATCGGCACATAAAAACCTCTTTGGGGAAAGTACAAAGCATATAAGTGTCATGGAGAAGGTCAAAAGTGAGTTACTGGCTTAATAGACATCATATTATAATGTTTTGCATTTCAAGAAAGTTCAGGGAAAATTTTAATTACATTTTTCTACCTGTCCTAGACACTATGAAGTCGACTGTGTTCTTTCATAGCTAACTCCTTTAACACAGGTCCAAGTTGGGGTCTTACCAGTAGCTGCGGTCTTACTGGAAGGTGGCCATGAAATTCACTATGGGCCAGCCCAAGAAAAGGCACCTCTTGGCACGGGTGTGGCCTTTCCTGACTTTGTCCACACAGTCAGCTGTCCACAGTTCGTTCAGAGGTATTTTATTTTTTATCAGAAAAAATTCTATACCTAGAAAGACAATCAAGCAAAAAATTCTATACCTAGAAAGATAATCTCTGTTTGTTTCTTAAATGTTGTAGGAGCAGCTCTGCTCATGGGAAGACACCAGTTCTCCCTGCTCCAGGGCAAAGCATGCCTCATTCATCTCTATTACTGGACACATGACATGGAATAGCCAGATGGGCATTTACAAAGTGTGTCCTGAGAGAAGCCTGGCCACATACTTTATGGAAGGTAGAAAACAGCTATGGACCATACTTCATCTTATGAAGATACTGTTTTTTTACAGAGCCACTAATTCATTTATTATCTATGTCTTGCTTACTTCAAAAAATTTAGGGTCTGAACAAAAATTTAAAAGTGCATGATTTTTAAAAATATTTATAAAAGTTGTATTTAAAGAGAGAGACTAAAAAATATAATCTTGGATTAGAGGGACGTAAAACACATTTTAACTCTGATTTTCATAATACTTTCTAGCCTTTAAAGCATACGTTATTTTAAATTTCCTTTCTTAAGATTTTTTTCATGCTGCTTTTTTTATAGATTCTGATTAAAACTGAAACACTATGGCCTACAGACTGAATCTAACTTAGAAAACAAAACCAAACCAACCCCGACCAGGGGCCAGCGGGTCTTCTATGTAAGTGATGGACACACTTCTCATTTATCTATAGAGAGTAAGAAGGTGATCGACTTTGTCAGCAGTGAAATTACTTTTTGACCATTTCTGCCTAATCCACCTTTGACCTCTAACAGAGAAACCACCATATCTCCTGGGTTAATTTACAAATTTTAAAGAGTTATTGCATTTTAAATAGCTATAAGCCTGATGAAGGATTCCCAGGCACCGTGAGCACAGCACTCGGGGACTTCCCACTGGTCAGAAGTACTTATGGAAACAGTAAAGCTACAACAAGATCAAAGACATCTCATGTGGAAATCTCCCTGTGACTTCATTCATTCATGGGGCACTTAATGTTAAAACTCTTCAATGGAATTTACGAAATGGAAATAACTTTGCTGGAAGCATACATGAGGAATAATCTAGATGCAAAGCTTAGGGCACATTGATTATAAGAATATAGGATAGAAAAGTGCCTTGTGATAAAAGGTGGCATCTTTCTATATTTTTCAACATTTTTTACCCTATGTTTGTGTATCTGAAGATCTTTATGAAACACAAAGGTTATCATATAAAATTATTTTTCTCGGTAGCAGCTCTAAAGGTATTAATCAACTAAAAATATATGTTCTGTTCAGAATACAGACACACACCTGCTTGTTTTTACAGATTTTTAAATTTTCTAATGTAGGTATCTATCTGTACAAATACCTAAGATTCTGTATGGAAACTTCCATATATACTGACCTGAATAACTTATTTGAGTACTTTTCCCTTTAGTTCAATAAAGTGCTAAGATTACCCACTTCCTTGAAACCAAACCAAAGAGTTATTAAAGTCCAGAACATAGTTTCCATTCCCCTACAATATTTATTAAGCATCTACCATGTGCTAATAGGTCTTCTAAATATTTTATGCACATTATTTTATTTTATTTACTCCTCAAATAGTTATATCAAGTAGTAGCCATTTGCCCCATTTTAAAGATGAAGAAACTCATGGAGAGTTTAAATAAATTGCCCGCATTATAACACAGATGACCTAACTTGCAAGCCTATCCTCAAAATTACTTAGCATCTGTAGGTGTTGACCCACCTCCTAAAGCTCTTGCATGGAAGAACAGTCCTTTCATCATTCTTAACCTCACCCTTCTTTTCCCCAGAGTCATCAGGTTTCCTGATGGAATTTCTCTTTGAGAATGAGGGGATAAATCTCATGGCATTATAACAACAAAGCTAGCTACCTAATGTTTAAAATGTATTACAACATAGCTTTGTGTTCAAATGGATTTTCATAGGGTCCCTCTGTGTTTCTTCAATCACTGACACTGTTAATGCTGTTTCAGTAGAAATGAGAAAGTATGAATCTAACATAAACTGGCTCATAGGAGGCGGAGGAAGATGAGGAAGAGTAGGGCTAGCAGCAGAAGAAGGGAAAGAGGAAGAAGAAGGAAGAGAAGAGGGAGAAAAAGGAGGAGGAAGAAGAGAAGGAGAACTAGGATGAAAGAGGAGAAAGAAGAAAAAGGAGAAGGAGGAGGATGAGGAGGAGATCTACCTGTCTTTATACTGGAGTGGAAACCCTAGTGAACCATGAAAATTTACAGGATTCTAAGGATATTTCCACAGTTCTAAGATAGAGATGTTCCCTTAGAAGCTTCTGAGTAAGGGTCGTGGCATATTCCCTAAGTATCTGTTAGTAATTCCATCGATAATAAGTCAATAGTCATCTTCATTTTTGACCTAAACAAAATTAATTTTTCATTCTCTATTTTTTTAAAAACTAAATAAGATGGCAATGGTGGCTAAAGAGGGTGTGAGCTAAGTACAGCCTCTTTCTTTTTGTAAATTCTTCATGGACCTCCACTAGTATTAATACCTTAATATTTATAAAGCAAATTCTGTCTTAAAAATAAAAGTCATAATTTTATTGGAAAAACAACTTTCTATTTGTCATTCTAATGAATATAAAGAGTAATCATAAAGGCCTCGTCTGACTTTAATATTTGAGAGCAGAATTTTCTAATGTAGTATAAAATAAATGACAATCTCAAAACAATTTTTTTCTATTAACATCGAGCCCAACTAAAACCCATTGTGAAGAAACAAACATTTAAATTCTCTTTATTATTACACACAAACTAAAATTCACTTATTTTGACAAAATACTAATGTGGCAATTGATTAACTGTTTTTTCCACTTGAGTTGATTACTGTAGCATCAACATAAAAAGTGAGAGAGCTTCCAACCAGAGCCCAGAGGTGAGCTGAGGCCCAGTGAAACCTACATGATTCCACTCCCTTTTTATGGATAAGTGGAAAAACTAGGCACCAAATTCAGATTATTAATTTTAACAGATTAATTGATTCAAGGCATAACATAACCTCCATCTAAGAATGAGATGTGAAAGGGAAGAAGTAAGTTCGTTACTGCAAGCGGCTATTTCTTTTTAGCAGTTTTTCTTTCTCAAAAAAATTTGTAATATTAATCACAATCATGAATGTACCCAAATGTTTGCTACAGAAACACTTGTAGCTAATTTCCTAAATACTATGGTAAAAACTTGTACAAGGTGGTAGCATTCACTGCTGATAGCCACTTTCTCAAAAAATCTGTTTCCTCTCTCTCAAAGATCTTGGACTTACAAACGAAATTCAGATGTTTTAGATGACTTACACTTTCTAATAATCCCAATGAATGTAGAATGTATATAAAAATGATCTTTCAGGAACAGCCTATCTTAAACAAGGATATTACTAAATAACCTTATATATATTTCATCACATCATGAAAACATTTGCATGGATACAAAGAACGGTCTCAAGGCAGTATTCAAAAAATGAAAAATGTTGCGCATGTGTGTAATAATGAGCCAAGCAAAATAAAAATTCAGCTCTTAAATATATGAAATTTTCTAGCAGAGAGGGAACATTGTCTTTATAGGAAATGTCTTTAGCAGAACACTACAGGTTCTATAAAACCCTTTAAGGGGTTATCAGTGTCTAGGACATAAATGGCTTCTGGTAAGAAAATTAAGTTCTACTCTCCCTAAATACTATCATAATTACAAAAGTTAAGAAAAAAGAAGTAAAGTAAAACATGTGTCCCTTAAAAATCAAACATGAGTGGTTGCCAAGGTCTTAAGAAGCAGAGAATGAGAACTCTGGTTGCTTGTTTATCTCTCAGGCTGAGCACGGTTGGTTACAATAAGGGGTAGCAGGAAGAGCACAGCCTTGGACTCCAGTCCAAGGAACTCCAGTCTCTCCTGCAATTTCCCAGTGTATGATCTTGGGCCACTTACTGTTCTTTTCTCAGCCTCCATTTCCATATCTAAAACCTGGAGATGATAATACTTGTCTTGGAAGGTACTTTGGAAAACTAGATGAGCCCTCAGAGATATTCTTAGTATGGTCCTGTGAGTCTCTCCAGTAAATTTTAGTTTCCTATATTTACTTACCTGGGTTAAATACAGAGAATAGTAACTAATCTAAAAATATTTCAAAATAGTAACTTATTCTCTATCAGTTGCTTTTTCAGGGCACTTCACTTGGACCTCACGCCCAGACCTAGACAATCTTCTGTTCTCTTTATGACCTCACCAGCTTGACAGCTACATATTTAGGCAATGCGCTTATCCAAAATATATTTTATTGTCTTCATTTTTGTCTCTGACTTATTTTCATAGCTGGACTTCTCATTCATTTTTCCACTCACTGTGCAATCTGCTCCATTTTTTACTAGATACCAAGCAGATGCGAGTTGGTCTTTTTCTCACTGCAAGGGAAAGGTCGATTTTGCTGGTAAGAGAAAAACCAAATAGTTGTGGAATCTTCTATAAAATCCAAAAAAAAAAAAAAAAAAAAAGAAATGAAGAATAAAGGCAGGAGCACTACATGTTGGGTAAAAGCCTGTGCTTTGAAATTAACAGATTGAATTTCAAATGTGAACTCCACTAACTAATAACGTGGTGACATGGGGGAAGCCATTAGACCTCTGAGCCTCAAGTCCCTCTGTAAAATACGGAAAATAGCCCCATCTCAATCTTACAAGAGAAGCTGTAAGGATTAGACAAGATTGGGCACATAAAGTCCTTAGCATAAAACCTGACACATAATCTGCCCCTGATAAATCATACCTATCATGACTGCCACCCCGGTTAAATATGGCATTTAAAAAATTATCACTTGATCTTGCATGTCTTATCTATGACACAGATTAATTGGAAACTAGGATGAGGGCAGCAGAGAAAAGGTGTTTTTTTTCTTTCTTTCTTTCTTTTTTTTCTTTTTTTTTTTTTTTCTGCCCTGGTGATTACAAAACTTTGTGATGTGATTTTACGTGTTGAAATATTCTTTGTTTTTCATGATATTTTATAAATATTGAAAACAGAAATGTAGCAGGTAAACAGATGGCCATCCATTCAGTTCTTTCCATCTCCCTGATGTCAGATATTTGTTAAGAAATCATCATTTTTCTAGTATTGCATTTGTGTTGCATGTGGAGAGGAAAGTACATGCAGTTGGTTCTGCCTCCAACATAGATTCTAAATCTGCCTTCTGCATCATTTGTTTCTATTGTTGCTCCCAACATAGAGCCATTGTCATCATTTTTCAGAACTATTGCCTCCCTAACTAGTCTCCCTGCTTCCACTTTTCCTTGCCCTCCAATCCATTATCTACCAACAGCCAGAACAATATACAAAAATATTTACCATATTTGGTCATTCCTCTACTGACCCTTCAGAATAATATTCCAATCCCTCACTATGCCCTATGAAGACCTGTGTGACCACTCTCATATCTGACATCATGTCTCCAGGCATTTGTATCCAGTCACATCAGCCTTCCCTGAGCCCCTCCCTCCAAAGGACCAAGCTGCACCCACCATAAGCCTGTTGTCCTCTCAGCCTAGAAGGTTCAGTCACCTGGTCGAGGAATGCTGGTGCTTCTCATCGCAGAGCTCAAGTTTAAATGTCATCACCTCACAGAAGCCCTTTTGGATGACACCTCTCTAACCCTGTGACACCTTCTCCACATGGTACCCTATCTGTCTCCTTCTTAGAATCACTATTCACAATCTGTAATTTCCCCTCTCTTAGTTTTATCATCTGTCATTATGCCTCAGGCAAGAGGGACCCTGCCTGGCACATTCTTGATTATATTCTCTACAGGGATGCTGCACACAACAGGGCCTCCAAGAATACCTGTTGAGTAAATGAAGGATCAAGGCATTTGCAAAAGCAGAAGAAAAAATTATATTTTCATATAGTAACAATTAGTGAAAATGCAATTTGTTAGTAAAAATGCATTTTACGATAATCAGGAGAGCATGTTGTGTACATGTACTTGCTACTAGACACAAGCAACAAATTGCTAAACAGAAAGAGGTGCCACTTCTGCCTCCTCCAGCCTCTTCTGAGTTCTACAGAGCCATGGATTAGCAGGGTATGATTGGCACCCTTCTCACTGTGGGTGTCCATCTCAGAAAAAGAGCTTTTCCTGCAAGACATTGAACACAACAAAACAAAGAGTCAGTAGTCAAACATATGATAGAGTTTTATGCCAAATTTCAAGGGTGATACAATGCTAAAAATTATGGTCGATCTATCACTGCTGGTAGGAGCCACATGGAAAGCATGAGAAGAAATACTGCTAGGCCCTAGCAACAAACCCCAGCCCTGGGTGACAGCTCGCAAGGAAAGGGGACTTCAATACACAACCTCAAGTAACTGAATTTACCCCAAAATTTGAAAGAGCTCATCAGAAACAATTTCTTCTGGAGAGCCTCCAGTAAGAAATGCAGCCCTGACAACACCTTGATCAGTCTTATGGGACCCCAATCAGAGGACCCCGTCAAGAATACATTATCTTCTGATGTATGCAACTGTAACATAATACATTCTTGTTGCTTCAAGCCACTAAATGTATGGTAATTGGTTATAATGGCTAAAAAATAAATGCAGATTGTGATACTTGAAAGTGAAGTGCTACTGTAATAAACACTTAAAATGCAGAAGCAACATTGGAATCAGCAGTAAGTGGATGTTGGAAGAATTTTGAGGAGCATAATGGAAAAAAACTATCTAGATTGTCTTGAACAGACTGCTAGCAAAAAATATGGACATTAAAGACTCTACCAGTGAGGGTTCAGAAGATACTGAGGAGTATTATAGGGAAAAATCTAACTTGCCTTAGAGAATACTTACCTCACCCCAAACAAACAACTGTTGGTGGAAATATGGATTTTAAAGGCACTGCTGCTGAGGGTTCAGAAGAAACATGCTATTGAAAAGTGGAGAGGGGAGATCCTTATTATAAGCAGGCAAAAAACTTAGTAAAATAGTGCCCTCTAGTTATGTGGAAAATGGACTTTTTAAATGATGAACTTGGATCTTTAGGTGAAGAGATTTTCAAGCAGATAGTTGAAGGAAGTGGCTTTTTGTTTTTTCTTGCTACTTACAGTAATACGTGAGAAGAGAAAGATAAGTTGAAAGAGAAATTGTTCAACAAAAGATAACCCAAACTTGTTCAATGAAAGAGAACCCACACTTGAGGAGTTGGGAGATTCTCACCCTATCCAGATGTCAAAGACGGCAAAATTAAGACGATGCTTCAGAAAATGTGGCATAGAAAAATACAGAGTGTGATTGTACAATCTGTTACTAAACCTTCATAAAGATCAAATGATGACACTACTCAGGCACAGAAAAGGCTCTTCGAAGAGATTAAAGATGTGGGTCATAGATCCTCTCAATATGACCAGAAGGACTCAAAAAGCTTAGGGGCATTGTCTTGCAACCATCTAGGCAGCAGAGAAAAACACAAAGGGATTATGTCCGAAAACTTGGTAGACCTAATTTCTAGCTAATGAGGCGATGAGTAGGAATGGTAACTATGGAGACCCATAAAGTTCTTGAGAATTTTATATTAGCAGAAACACCATCAAGTTGGCTCGAAAAAGACAGAAAGAGTGCAGAATAACAGAAGGCTGTCAGAACCACAAATCCTATTGGCAGAAAATAGACAAGATAAAACTACTCTGCTGCAAACATGTGCTAGTTTTCATGAAAATGTAAACATGACACAGAAAGCAGTGCCCAAAGTCCGGAGAGAAAACCAAGGGTCTAGAGGGTGGAGCCAAGAGCCACAGAAGATTATGTTTGAAGTGTCCTTGGAGAGACTTTTAAAGTTAATAATATAATATACACTATGCTTTGCATATGTAATATATGTCAAAAAACCATTAAAACAATTTAAATTACCAGGTCTCTAATCTGGCAAAATGTCAATGATAGTAATAAAATAGAACATGTAATCTGGAAAAATAGTATCTTCATAGGGTTATAATGAGACTTAAAATGAAGTAAGCTATGAAAAGCATTCTTAAACTGTAAAGCTCTCCATAAATATTTATTACTAGTTAATTCTGAATAAAAGTCACAGATATGTCATCCTTAGAGACAGGGTTTCACTTTAGTTTTAAAAATATAATCATGTTTCCCTAATGTTTTAAACCAATTTATACTTTTTAGAAGTATCTTTCCACTGAATCACCTAACATTTACTCTACCTAAGCCACTATGCTGCACTGTACAAAAAAAAAGACTCAGATGGATCTGATGTTTTTTGCATACCAAGCATTTAAATTCTAATAAAAATAAAAACAAGCACACAGACACTAGACATCCCAACATATAGAAAACAAAATTATATAGAGACTTGCAAACAAGTATTTAAAATTTGGTTCCTCATCAGCATGAAAATTTAGGTAACTGAGGATCCTGGAAAATTGACTCCCATCTTATTGAAATAAATATGTAAATTTTGGTAGAAAAACTGCTAAAGAAGACCAAATAATACTGGAAACGTCGAAAAGTTGCTAAACTGAACAAAGTGCTTAAATATTATTTGGTTGAGCTATAATCAATATCCAATAATACTCTGTGGTCATAATAGGTAATACCAGTTAGGTTGAATACATCAGCAAAAGTCTTTTAAAAATAGGGCAGACATTTTCGTAGACCTACAGAAAATTGTCTCCTATGGAGCCAAGAAAGTATCTTCCCTGAGAATATAAAGACACCTCTCTTGAGCTCAGCAGCACTAAATCTCATGAACATACCTAACTCCACGAAACTCATTCTAAAGTTAAGAATCAGTTCATATGTTTTAGAGGAAACAAGACAGAAAACTTTTTTGATGATCAAAAATTATACATTAAAAGAATATCTTTCGCAGTGAAGCCTTAAATGACCACCTTTTGGATTGATGTGAACATCCTTCATTCTTCCATTCTTGGTGCTGAAAATCAGTCATGTCTGCAGCACCTCGCAGAGCAGCACAGGCAAATCTTTGAAGCCTGAGGATTCCTCAGTAGTCAAGATCACTCACCATTATGATGTCAAGGTTCTAAGGCTCATCGGATAACTGACAAACTGACATACTCCTTTCCCAGATTGTGCTCATCCTTTAACTTTTTAAATCTAAGCTTTTTATTGTTAGATCATTGTATAATAGATTCACATGTGCTTGTAAGAAATAATACAGAAAGATTCCATTAACCTTTCATCCAGTTTCTTTCAATGATAATATCTTCCAAATCTCTAGTACAATAACAAAACCAGGATATTAACATTGATGCAATCAAGATACTAGACATTTCCATTACCACAAGGATCTTCTATATTTCCCTTTTACAGCCACACCAACTTCCTTCCACCTCCACCATGTTTAATCCCTGGCAACCACTAATCTGTTCTCCATGTCTATAATTTTGTCTTTTCATTAATGTTATATAAAGAATGGCACGTTTGTAGATTTTTTTTTCATTCACATAACTGGAGATTCATGCAGATCGTTGCAGATATTTATAGCTCATCTATTTGTCTCACTTAGTAGTATTCCATGGTGTGGTTGTACTTCAGTTTGTTTAACTACTCACCTGTTGATGGGTTTCTGGTTTGTTTCCAGGTTGGGGTTATAATAAATAAAGCCTCGATAAACATTTGTGTACAGGTTTTCAAATCAATGTAAGCCTTCATTTCTCTGGAATGAATATCCAGGAATGTGATTTCTGGCTGGTAGTCTCATGTTTAATTTTTAAAGAAATGGTCAGTTTTCCAGAGTGTCTGTACCACTTCACATTTCCACCAGCACTGTACGAGTGATCCACTTTTCCCATATCCACACCAGTATTTGGTGTCACTGTTCATGCAAGCTGTGCTAACAGGTGTGGAGTGATATCTTATTGTGGACTTAACTTGAATTTAATTATGCTGAACTTCTTTTCATGTGCTGAAAATTATTGACAAAAAACTACAAGGCATATAGAAAACAAGTAGCACACTGTTAGAAGTAAGCCTTTGTTATTAGTAATTACTTTAAATGTAAACACATTAAACGCGCCAATTAAAGGATTGGCCAAATGGATTAAAAACCATAATCCAAATATATGCTCTGTGCAGGAGGCTCACTTTATTATTTTTTTTATTTAAATTTTTTAATGAGAGATGGGATCTCGCTATGTTGCCCAGGCTGGACTCAAACTCCTGGACTAAAATGGTCCTCCTGCCTCAGACTCCTAAGTTGCTATCACTACAGGCATATACTACTGTGCCTGGCATTGAGATTCACTTTAGATCCAAAGGCACAAATAGATGGAATATGAAAGAATGAAAAAAAGATGTTCCATGCTAACAGTAACCAAAAGAGAGAAGAGATGACTATACAAATTTTTTTTTAAAAAAGCTTTAAATCAAAAGGACAAAAAGAACAAGGACAAAGGAGGAGACAAAGAAGGACATTGCACACTTAGAGGGCTCAACCCAACAAGAAGTTATAACAATTATAAACATGCATGCATCTAAAAACAGTCAATTAAAATATATAAAGCAAAAACTTAAAATTGAATGGATAATCAGTTCTACAATAATAGTTGGAGATTTTAATATCCCATTGTCAATAATGAATAGGACAACCAGACAAAAATAGGTAGGAAATAGTGAACTTAAATAACACATGAATCAGCTAGATCTATCAGACAAAATTATGACTACAAAAAGAAGCATGGTGGTTACCAGGGGCTGGAGGGAGGGGAGAATGAGGGATTATTGTGTAATGGTAGCAGAATTTCCATTTTACAAGATGGAAAAGGTTATGGAGATGGATGATGGTGATGGTTGCCCAACATTATGAATGTATTTAATACTACTGATTGTACACTTAAAATAATATGATGGCAAATTTCATGTTATATAAAAACAATTTTAAAAACTAGAAAAAATCCCATAGACTGGGCTGAACAACAAAAATTTATTTATCACAGAAATAAACAAAAGCTTATTTCTCACAATGAAAATAAATTTCTCACAGAAAAAATTATTTCTCACAGGAGGCTAGAAGTCCAAGATTAAGGTGTTGGCATTTTCAGTTACTGGTAGGAGCTCTCTTTCTGGCTTGTAGACAGCCACTTTTTCACTATATTTTTACATGGCAGGGAGAGAGAGAGGTGAGGGCTTCAATATACAAATTTAGGGGGACACAATTCAGTCCATAGCAGTCTCTCATGTATTTCTTTAAACACTGAATTTTCACCCTAAAAATCAAATAGAAGAGACAGTACAAGGTGATGCTATGCCAGTAACACCAACATTTAGGCACATCCCAAAGACAAACTACATTATTTCCTCTTTCTCTCTCTTTCTCTTTCTTTTCTTTTCTTTTCTTTTCTTTTCTTTCTTTCTTTCTTTCTTTCTTTCTTTCTTTCTTTCTTTCTTTTCTTTTTCTTTCTTTCTTTCTTTCTTTCCTTCTTTCTTTCTTTTTCTTTTCTTTCTTTCCTTTCTCTCCCTCTCTTCTTTCTTTTCTTCTTTTCTCTCTCCTTCCTTCCATCCTTCCTCTCTCCCTCCTTCCCTCCCATTTCCTCTTTCCCTTCTCCCTTACCCTTCCTCGTCCTTTCTCCCCTTCTGCTCTTTCTTTCTCTTTCTTTCTTTCGTTCGTTCTTTTCTTTTCTTTCGTTCGTTCTTTCTNTTTCTTTCTCTTTCTTTCTTTCGTTCGTTCTTTTCTTTTCTTTCGTTCGTTCTTTCTTTCGACAGGGTGTCATTATGTTGCCCAGGCTGGTTTCACACTCCTGAGCTCAACTATCCTCTCACCTCGGCCTCCGAAAGTGCAGGGATTACAGGCGTGAGGCACCATGCCTGACAAACAACACTATTTTCTTAATTCTGTTTTTTCTCTTAAATGTTTCAATCGATTATGAAATGTCTATATAGAAAAGGAGGTTGTACACTGTTAAGAGCATGAGTTCTGGAATCAAACTACTACCTGGTTTTGAATCCCTGATTATTACTTACTACTTATGTGACACTGGGAAAACCAGTTATACTGTTAAAGCCTCAATGTCCTCATCTGCAAGACAGAGATGATGATGTTACCTCATAGGGTTGTTATGAATTTTAAATAGTACCATAGAAAACTTAGTATGGTACCCAACACAGTAATCTCTCAGTAATGTCAATTATGCTTATGGGAAGACTTTACATTTCAAAATAGCAAGCAATGTTACTAATCGTCTTCCATGACCAAAGGGAAGGAACAGAGAAAAGGTAGTAAAGTCAATCGAGCAACTACAGGTGACCAAGCTCTTTGCCAGGTAGTTCATGCACATCATTTGTATTTCCTCGAAGTAGCCTTATGAGATAAGAATCAGTATTTTCATTTTTACAGATGGAGAAACTGAGGCTCGGTCAGTTAAGTAACCAAGAGCCACATACCTAACAATTCAGAGAGCCCAGTGTGTCTGCTTCTAAAGTCACACAGTTTCCACAACGAAACAATGTTTCCTCCCCGATGTGTGTTGGGTCAGGAGGCAGGACTATATATTTATATATTTTAAAGCACATCGCATTTAGGCAGGTTCCCAAATTATTTAGCTGGCATATACATGCGAATATCGTCATCATCCTTCAGCGTTTGTATTTGGTGCTCATACTCCACTCAATCTCTCCTCCCCAAAATGGCTGGTTCTGGAACCCCTAAGCACGTGGCAGTATGTTACCGACTCTCAGACAGGAAGTTTGCATTCTCTCCTACGTGGATAGTAGATGCCTGAGACTTTAAGGAGCCACACCGTGGCTTGAGAGATGCTGGGAGTCACAGTCAGGACCGCGAAAGAACTCAAGTGAGGATTCACCCCCCGAGGTCTACTTGCTCACATCTCTATGGCAGATACCGGGCTGCGAATTGTGGCTCCCTTTTGACTAAACCTTTTCACTCCCTGCTCAGCTTGGTCTCCATCCTGGGTCACTGTCACTGTGAGTAGTTTCCCTTCTGATTCTGGCCATCTGGACCTCTACTTCCCAGTCCCTGTTTTTTGCCTGCATAAAGTGAAGGATACCGAGGCCCCGAGAGCAAGCACGTACTCCATTGCCCTTTGCTGCCCTCTGCTGACCGTAACTGGAAATGATGGTTACTCTTTCAGGCCCTGTCTCAAAGCAGGTACCACAGTGAGAAGAACGAAGTCCGGAACACAAAATTTTGAGGGTGAACCCCCTAACTAACTAAATCAGATAAGTAATATTTTAATGCAATGTGTTAAAAAGTCAAAATAACTGTAAAAAGATGAACAAAATATCTAAATGTACCCTAAATTGTACTCCTAGCTTCTGTGTACACAAGCCCTGGCATCTGTCTTTTTATTAAAGGGAGAGTCCTAGTATCACAGTGGAAAACCATGCTACCAGTATTGATCAGCTTTTTTCCATCATTCACATAGATTTTTAAAATTCACAAAATTTAGGAGAAATAAACAGCAAAAATGAGAAGGTCCAAGTGGAACAGATATACTAGGTGACTCCTGAAGAAAGCAGGTAATTAAGAGAACAGAAGAAAAATTGATCTTTTAACAAATATTAACATCTTCATAGTCAAGAAGCAAATGAATGGGTGGCTAGAATCAAGTACAATCAAAAATGTTTATGTTTTCTGTTTAAGTTCTTGGATATTAAATATATCATTGGCCAAATAATTTAATAAGAAGGCTTGAAGATTGAGTTTATGGACTCCTTTTTGATCTTGACACTTGGAACATTCGATGTTCAGTTTTAATGAACTAGATTACATTTTCTCCCCTTAATAGCTAGACTCATGCTATTTGATCCATCAACAAGGGGTAATTTAATAATCGGGATAATGAAAATGTTATTTCAATTTGTTGAGTCAACATATCAACACAACTGGAAGACAGTAATAACTATAAAAGAGAATCTAACTAGTATTAAAATTGATCATGGAAAAAACCAAAAGTCTGAATGTTAAGGTAGCAGAGAGATGTGGCCAGCAATGTCAGACACAAATTCTCATATCTCCTATAGCAAAGAATCAACATACTAACATTGATGTAACAAAATTTAGAGTTTGAACATATTCTTTAAAATTATAAAAATCACCACCAGAAGAACAAAAATAATATGACTAGAAAAACTCAGGAGTAGATGGATAAAGAAATATGAACTAAGTTTCTCATCTTTCAATTGACCTAAAGTTGAAAAACAAACAAAAAAATAGGAATATTAACATATGCTTAAAGGCATGGTGATAACCACTAACAGAACAAAACATGTTTTAAAATAAGGAGTTAGATTAGAAGTGGGGAGTGGGGAAATGAGGACAGGTGGATAATTTACACTTCATTTGGTACCATTCTGTACTGTTTCATTTTATTAACTTATAAGTATATTAATTTTACACCATAAAAGTTAAAAGAATGAAAACAAAACTTTCTGCAGCTGCAGCTCTTGGCACTCTTTCTTTCCCCAGCTGCAGTCACTCTCTTCATACTCATGGTCAGGTCCAAGTGAGACAGGAATAAATAAAAGGGCAACAGAAAAAGTACCTGCCCTGAAGTTCAGGGTGTCTGGGGTCTTCTTTCAATTTACTGTGTTTTGTCTTTACAGGGGCCTAATTCTTTGGAATACTAACTTTTGACAATTTCAATCCATCAGATCTAGAATCTTCTTAAAGCTTTGCTAAGCTTTGACACCCTTCTCTTATTTCTTGAGAAGAGGAAGCTTGACTCACCAGCTCTGTCTGTGATCCTTGATTTTTTTAAATTTTGACTATGGTTAACTATTGGTCAGCTGGGACCAACCTGACCTGCCTAGGTAGGAATGAAAAGCCTATGCAATAGTGGTGACAATTACTATTATCTGAACAAATAAAATGTGATATATTATTAAGTTAAAATAGTGCTAAGGGAGTAGAGTGATTGTCACTACTCAATTCCTCATGTTTCCACAAAGGAGAGACTTCACGCTCCTGGAGAGAGTGCACCTGAAGATATTTGGGAGTAGATATTTAGATTAATCACAGTCTTGCATTGAAGTGCTAAAAGTATGAAAGCTAGATATGAAGAAACCAGAATATTTACATTTTCTAAGAAGGAATAATATCTCAAATGCCATTTACTGAGAAAGTAGGTAATATACATGGGGACTTTGCCAGAAGCATTGCCACCACACCTACCACCACCACCACCCCACCACACACACACACACACACACAGACACACACAACATGGGAAAGCACAATTGTTGATGGGCAGTTTCTGCTTAGTGTATATAGATTTACAGCCTGTGAACTCTTGACACTGGCGCAGCTGACTGGCCTTCACTGGAACTGAAACCCAGCTGTTTTCAGGTCCTTCTGTCTACAACACAGGTACCATTAAGTTATCTGCCATGCTCTTTGGGTGGCAACAGCTGTGTCAAAAAAATTACACCATTCACTTAACTTGGGGACCATAATTTTGCTTGTAATAACTTGTGTAGCGGAGCCGCAGTTTCTTTTGCGATTAGTTACCCCTTGGAGAGCTGAACTAGTTAGAAATTTGAATTAATTTTGAAGAGACTGAAGAAGCTGTACCCATTCCTATGAAAGCTGGCCCAGGTTACAGCTGAACGTATAGGAACCCAGGGATCAGTGTAAGACCCTCTGGCTGAGAATGAGCCAATTGTATAGAATTGGGAATGAAGGAATTTGACTTTAATTTCTATGGGCCTTTCATTTGCAAGGGAATTTAGTTTGGAGGGTTAAAAAATGAGAAGAGTTTCATATTGTTCAACTTTAGAATATTTTTATGTTGTTGATCTGGTCTTTGCATTCATTTCATGAATACATTAATGAATGTATACATGAATATAAAATGAATACATTCATTCATTCTGGACAACATGACTAAGCATAATTAGTAATATAATGGGGAATACATTTTCTGCTTAGGGTGCTGCATGCAGTTCTGTCTGACTCATGTTGCTAGAGACTTTTGTTGGCAAAAAGCGAAATGTCCATTGGCAGCTCTGGAGGGAATTAGTGTGGAAAGAAGGAGGGTTTAGGAAAGTGAGAACACAACGGTCCTGTGAGCAAGCAACTTCCCCGCTGAGAGGAACAGCCCACCCTGGCTTACTTCCAAGCTGCTTAAGTCCAGTGGATTATGACATTGTTTCCCAACCTTCCTTCATATGTATGTGGCCTTCATGTCTGCAGATTACCCACACTAATACTGATATAATATTTTTCTTTAAATATTGTATATACTTTTAAAATCTTTTGCTCAATTTTTTACTCATGATAAACAATGTGCTAAAATGTCACATATTTTTCTGATTACAACATATATATAATAACTAAAACTTAAAAAAAAAAAGTCTGTCATCATGCTACCTAAAATCAACTTACATAATGCCAGTGGAACACACACTGTAATATACCAAGAGACGAAAAAGCTGGCAAATAGCAGGAAGGATGCTTGTTACTCCACTCTTAGGGTTTCTGTTTCAATCCTGATGACAGAAAACAGCACTGGAATAATATTCTGGGGCCCTCCCTCCACCTTTTCTCTCAGTCCATCCCAAGCAGCAAAGAAATGTTTCTATGGCTTGTAGGAGCTCAAGTACAGCACTTTCTAATTTTGCCCTTGGCAACTCAGCATGCAAGGCTTCCTCCCAGGTTGGAGTTGGGCTGGAGAAGGAAGAATGAAGTTGTCTGGTCCTTCCACCTATGACTCCACAGGCTGCTTGTTCACTTAAGAAGGAGTAGCAAAGGCTCATTCTCCAACCCAGCTTTACTATAGAGTGCTGTAATTTTGGTAATAATACATAGAATAAATTTCAATCTCCTTCTGTTTCCTGCATCTTGTCTCAAGTTGGTTAAGACTCACAAAGTAGAAGGATCAGGATTACATGTTGAACACAAATTCCAACACATCATTGGTTACAAAAACAAGTGAAAGAATTAGAGAAGAAACGTTGCTGGAAAGAAAATGAATACTCCTGTTTTAAAGCAAAATGCCCTGTGTGAACATTTAATGGCAGTATTATGAAAAAGCTAATGCAATACTCTAATATTGTGACTACAAGTTCTCACTTCCTCAATTTGGAGATTCACGTGGTATTCTAATCTCTTTGTGGCTAAGTCTGGAGCAGGAGAACCCTCCTCTGTCCCCTAGACTCTGAGAGGAAACAAGATATAATAAAAGGATTTGGTTCCTATTGGTTTGGGAATTGGGCCAGCACATGGATTATGGATGTTTGCAGTTGGGCAAATTACTTAACCTTCTTGAATCTTAGTTCTTAAATCTATGAAGTGGCGATAGCAATTCTCACAGGGCTGTTGTGAGGATTGAGATAATGCATTTAATGAATGAATTTGAAGTCTGATCCCCTCCCTGCCCACAAACCGAGCTAAAGATGCTCTATAAAGGATTTGGACTCCCTAGTGTTTCTTCATGGTTTTGCTTTATGGGTCTCCTCTGGGGCCATGGAGGCATCAGCAGAGTTGTAGAACTTCCATTTTGGATCCAGTCCTTCTCTCCCCACCCTCTTCTCCCTGCACAGCCGTAAACTGAGGTTTGAGGGCTGTTCCTTGCTCCAGAGGACTCCTCATTTGGAACTCAGACTTCATTTCCTTTATCTCATGGCTCTCCCCATGTCCCATTATCAGTTTCTAAGACCACAGCTTATGGCCCAAGTCTCCCATTTCCCCACTAACCCCAACCTCCATTCATTTAGGAGACAGCTGAACAGATGTAAAACACTTCAAAGGTGCCTGGCACACAGTAGATGATCAATACCCATGAATTTCCTTTCCTAGACTTGGAGGCTGTAGGCTTTACAGCCTGTTTTTACAGAGCTATACTATTATTGAGTATGAACACAGTGATCCAATAACTGCATGTTAGATATGAAATACTTTGCACATCACAGACCCAATCTTTAAAACCACCAGCATCCGTACTTGGTCAGTGAGACTGTAATTTCAGAAAGAAATTCATATCCATGTCTAGGCATCCACTAGATATGTCCATATCTAGAAAGCTTTTTAAAGTGTTTGGAGTCTTTCCCTTGCAAGGAAATGGACTATGGGGTGGTCCAGCTTATATTTGGGATGCCTTTTTCAGCACAGATAAAATTCCAAGACAAAAAGACTTTGATCTCATGTAAGTTCCTTTGTGTAAACAAGCTTGCATAGCAAAATGGTGCAGATAAATGTAGATGAAATGGGCTTTGTACAAATAAATGTAACTATATTATGTTTCTCTGGTATAAAAATAGATCACATGGTGGAGGACAAAAATAGGTGACATGGTAACATAAACCGACTTGTGTAATCAGAGGGTCAAGTCTGACATTTTTCTCTCTAGGCCTTTTCTAATAGTCTTGTTGCTAGGGCTACAATGTTTTTGCCAGATTGGAACAGAATTGTCAACTCTAATGAAGATTAAGTAGCTTGCCCAACTAGGTTTTTTTTTTTTTTTTTTTTTAAGCCTTAGTGAATACTGCTGGCTTTAAAAGTCGTAATTATGAAGAATGGAAAGATCTCTAAAAGATCTATTTTTAAAAAAATATATAACTAATAAAATTTAAAATTGAGTAGACAGTTTCCATTTCACAGCTATTCCAACATAAACTTTTATCAGTCACATTGAACAAAATAACTAGAAATATTTCATACATTTAAAAAAAGGAATAAGAAATTATCCAAAAACAATTCACCAAAGACTACGTAATTAAGGTTACTTAACAAACAATTCTTCTGATTAGTTGGAAAATTATGTTTCACCACTGTTCACAAATTGATACCTGATTTATTCTGTAGACAATATAGATTAGGCATAGGATAAAATCCTCTGTATTTGGTTCCTCCCAGTCATTGGTCAGTCATCTGACAACAGACTATCTGAGGAAAGTGTAAATACAAAGTCACCCAATAAAACATGAACAAGTTTTGCAAAGCACAGTAAAGGAAAGCCAGTTTGTTCTGAACACTTTATTGCTAAAAGGATGTAAAAGGTAAGAGGAAAAAGGTGATGAAACAATCCTTTTGTTATGCTTGTTGGGGAGTCAGGATGAACTTCCTTGGCCAGGGATAGAAGGAAGAGATCATCTAAACTTCAAAAACCACAACGTAATTTGCATACTTCCTTGGCCAGGGATAGAAGAGACCATTAAACTTCAAAAACCACGACACAATTTGTGTGCCCATTGACCCCAGTTTTACTTGTACACAAAAGCATGAGAATTAAATAAAAATTCACGTAAAGTAATGAGTAAATAATAAACGCTAAGTGTTTATTCCCCTCATGTATTTATATATTTGCAGCCAGAAATTCCAATGTTATGCGTAACATTGCTTTTCCAATAACCTTATAGCCTTTAGAACCAAAAGTAAGTCATCTTAATTTGAATATTACAGCATTAGTGACATCTGGTGGAAAATATAAGAGTTACAATGTAGCATTATATAGCTATTATGATCTTTCACGTAAATTTTAAATAAATTTTACATACTAAATGAAAACAAGATGAAGAAATGGTCTATGAAGTTATCTACCTTATTGTGCTAATAATCTTTGAATCTATATGCTAAAATATATAGGTTAATGAACATAAGAAATGTTAGTGCATTATACTAATAAAAGCATTTTTCAGCATGCGTGTCCATATAGTGAAAAAATGATAAAAAGGGTCTCTTTTTATGAGACTCACAATAGGATAAAGAGTCCATGCCTCTATTTAAAGGAGAGCCCATACCTCTCTTTTTATGGCATCACATGCCAAAAAGCCTCCCTTAACAAGTTTTCAGATCAAATTGTGAACTGTGGGGTGTGTTAGGATGTATGTCAAGAAAATAGCTAGTTGTGCTTTGGAGAATATGGAATTTAGGTATATTTGGGAGAGACATTCTGTTTGAGATACTATGGATGGAGGCAACAAATTATGTTTTACAAGTGAGCTTTAAATATTACAATATCAAATGCTCTGAACTAGGGAGGGGTTTGAATATTTGTGACCAAAAGAGCAAACTGTGATCTATTACAGGACTGGCAAACTACAACCCTAGGGTCAAAGCAAACAGCTATGTTTTTTTCTTATTGGAACACACTCATGCTCATTCATTTATGTATTGTCTATGGCTGTTTTCAGCCTCTTGAGTAGGTGCAAGAGACCATATGCCTTCAAAAGCAGAACTATTTACTACCTGGCCATTTACAGAAAGTTTGCCAGTCTCTAGTCCATTAGATAACTGTCATCAAACTTCCTGGTGCCCTTTCCACCACCTCCATGGGAGGAGTATACTTCCTGGTCCCATCCCATTAAAGTTTGGCTTGGCCTTCACTTGCTTTGGTCAGTGTGAAAAAACTGGCTTTCAGAGTCCTAACCAATGTCCCTCCAACAGAATGAGCTAGGTGCAGCAAAAGTCAACCAATACATGAGACTGTTATACCTCAGCATAAACATTCTCACAGGTTTGATTTCTCTGATGACACTGGGAAAAGGATCCTGAAAGCCAGATATATTTCCACTCCTCCTGGGCTCTACTTCAGACCATGATGGGCTTAACCTCTGTTCATCCCTCTACATATGGTAAGCAACACTGAGCCAGAGTCCAGGCCAGGCCTAGAGACCCATCATGCTGTCTTAAGAAGAACCTTCTCTTTAACATGGTGTGGAAACCACTCACAAGTCTTTCAGCTGTTGGTTTAAATGTCTTCCTCCTGAGGTAAGCCTCAAGGTCTAAAAAGAGGATGGGACAGTCCACTTGGAGCTACAGGGCAAAGCTTTTCCAGTCTAGCTTCACCTCAATAAAGTTCATAGTTTGGCTCCCACTCAGCTCCAAAATGTGTATTTTATACATTATTAATTATTATTTTTTGAAATAGTCTTGCTCTGTTGCCCAGGCTAGAGTACAGTGGCACGATCTTGGTTCACTGCAACCTCCGCCTCATGGGTTCAAGTGATTCTCCTGCCTCAGCCTCCCAAGTAGCTGGGATTACAGGTGCCCGCCACCATGCTCAGTTAATTTTTGTATGTTTTGTAGAGACGGGGTTTCACCATCTTGGCCAGGCTGGTCTCAAACTCCTGACCTAGTGATCCACCTGCCTCGGCCTCCCAGTGCTGGGATTACAGGCGTGAACCACCGCACCCAGCCCAAAATGCGTATTTCTTAATTGATTATATAATCTGTAAGGGTTAAAATGACTCGTCATGACTAGCTCCCTAGAAACCTCAGAGTAAACAGTAACATGCAAATGATACAAAAATCTAAGAATTGAATCCTGTTAATAACGGTAGCTGAGTTGAAATGACCAGAGTATTCACACAACCTTTAAATATGTGATTTCAGCAGGGCGTGGTGGCTCACGCCTATAATCCCAGTAGTTTGTGACATTAAGGCAGGTGGATCATGAGGTTAGGAGTTCAAGACTAGCCTGGCAACATGCTGAAACCTCCTCTCTACTAAAAATACAAAAATTAGCCACGTGTGGTGGTACATGCCTGTAATCCCAGCTACTCGGGAGGCTGAGACAGAATTGCTGGAATCTGGGATGCGGAGGTTGTAGTGAGCTGAGCTGCGTCACTGCACTCCAGCCTGGGCGACAGAGTAAGATTCCACCTTGGGGCAAAAAAAAGTGATTTCACAGAATTTAGTCTGACATCTCAAATAGTTAAAATACAAATGAAGCATTTATTTGCCATTTTCTTGGTATCATCTAGCTGGGTAACACCAGTGCTCCATTTATTCCATAAAGATATGAAGAGTCTACAAATTTGTCACTGAGAACCCAGAAACTGCCACTGATCCACAGTATTTGCTCAGTATGTAATTTCTGAATGAACACATTCAGACTATCTGCAATTACTTCATACACATAAAGAACTTAAGAGTGTCTAATAATAAGCATTAATAAACTGAATTTTTACAAAATGAGGTCAGATTTAGATTAGAGATGAGAGAAGACTTTACAAATCTGCCTTAAATTGACCTTGGAAAAACAGGTGAGAACTGGATAGAAAGCATGTACCAGATGAAGGTATTAATGAAAGCATAGGAATAAGCATAGTATTTAAATACCTAAAGAAAAGTAGGCTGATAATAAGGCTAAGAGTATAGTAAAGTACTAAAATCAACATTTGTTCAACTGGAATTGTTGGACTAATTCCAAAGGACATTTATCCTTTCACAATGATGAAGTAATAGCTTTGTCTATTGCTATGAGATCAACAGGATGTGATCAAAGTTTATCCATTAGATTGAAGACACCTCAAGACTCACTCAACTTTGTATCTTTAAGTTCTATAACTTCATAGGAACAAGAATTCAATAGTTATGCTGAATCAATTCTAATTACCATTTAACTATATCAACACCAAACCAGTATCAAAATTTTTAAGACAAATTTAAAACAAACTTAACTTTATTTCCTCACTTTCACTTAAAACTTGATTTTATAAAACACACACACAAAAAAAAACATTTTTAAGAGTTCTGTATCACAGAACATTAAAGAGTACAAATATCCATTGCTTCATAGGTTCAAGTTACATAAATTAAAGTCAAATTTGGAAACTGATTCATTAGGGAAAACTATACATGAAATGAAGGTCAAAAGGAGCTAATACAGCAATATTTCATTGTTTATAGATTATTAGTTACTTTCAGGACCTCAACAAAGATTCTGAATATTTAGACTTCCTTTGCTGTATTTTATACTTAAATATCTCCCTACCTATACTGAGTCAAGCTACTTGACCAAAACATCTGATTTAGGAAAGCATTTAGCTTTATAGCACAAGTTTTTCCATCTACAGTTACTATCTTCAAAGGAATATACATCACAACGTTGACAAAAAAAATTCCTGGTTCCTTTTGAACAGTGTGCAATAAATTCATGATGTTAACTCCATGGTAAGTCAAATAGGCACCAAAAAATAAAAGGAACAATTACACACAGTTCAGTAAGTATCATTTTGGTTTTCTCCATGTAAAAATTAACCAATGAAATAAAACATATTAACTATAGATGATTTGATTTCAGGAAAACCAAATTTCAAAATTACAATTACATTATTTTCCTCATGTCATCCTCAGTCATTGACAGGAATTTTGTAGGCCACCATGCTATTTACTTTGTGGATTGTAGTAGTAAATGAACGAAGGCGGACTTCCTCAGAATTGGTAATAAACTGTGGTCCCGACTCTTCCCATTTTTCAGGTACAACCAAATCTTTGTCTGTATAAATCAGCAGATCAAATGAACCTAAATTGGGGATAAGATCATTAAAGTACATTACTTTCTAAAAGTAAAACTAATCTTGTTGCCTCTCTTCTACTTTGAACAACTCACTACTGGAAAAGGTCATTTGGCTTGGTCTCTAATCACTAATTTATTTTGCTCAATGAACATTTATCTTAATAAAGAAAATATTGTATCTAATTTCTGTGCAATTTAGTGATTGTGTTCAAGTAACCCTTATCTTATTTAATAATGGTCCCAAGGGTGGGTGCGGTGGCTCACGCCTGTAATCCCAGCACTTTGGGAGCCCAAGGTGGGCGAAGCACGAGGTCAGGAGGAGATCGAGACCATCCTGGTTATCATGGTGAAACCCCATCTCTACTAAAAATACAAAAAATTAGCTGGGCATGGTGGCGGGTGCCTGTAGTCCCAGCTACTGGGGATGCTGAGGCGGGAGAATAGTGTGAACCTGGGAGGCAGAGCTTGCAGTGAGCCGAGATGGCGCTACTGCACTCCAGCCTGGGCGACAGAGTGAGACTCCGTCTCTAAATAAATAAATAAATAAATAAATAAATAAAAAAAAATAATGGTCCCAAAGCACAAGAATAGTGATGCCAGCATATTGTTATAATTGTTCCAGTTTATTAACTCTTACGATGCTTAATTTACATATTAAATTGTATCACAGGTATGTATGCATAAGAAAAACATCATACAAGGTTCATACTTTCCATGGTTTCAGGTAGTCACTGTGGGTCTCCTTGTGGAAAGGGAGACTATGATACATTAATTTTGCTTTATAATGTTTTTTCTTCAATTTATATTACATAAATCTGACAAGACAAAATTGAATAAAGGGGTGATTAAGGCAGTAGCTTAGTCTTTTTGCCAATCAATTTAATTCAACAAGAAGTTGTATAATACTTACAGGAAACTTCCAACAGTGGCAGAAATGTCACCGTAGCTGTTATCTGTCTGATCACTGAACGGATTTCATCCTGGATAGCTTTCTGAGACTTTTCTCTGGGTGCACTGTCAAAAAAAAAAAAAAAACAACAGTGCACCCAATCAATTAATTCATTTTAGGTTTTAAGTTATTTCAAACATAGTGGTAAGATTATTTATTTGATAAATGCTCTCAACATCAAATAAGCAGTGCTTTAAAAAGGAGGTTTGTAAAAACTGTGAATGAAAGTATCCTTTGGACCTATAACCTAGTAGGCACAACATACATCCTCATTACTTCATTTATCCTGCCAGGCATCTTTTAGAGCTGGTCTTAGTGTCAGGTCATTTAGTATCAGATGACTAGAAAATCTGCCAATCATTTCAAGTTCAGGAAACTTCAGCATCTCTTGAAATAAAATAACAAATGCTATCTAAAATATTTAATTGGTATAATCATTTCGGCACTTTTAGTAATGCCTAAATGTCTAAATTCCTATTTTCTCAAATAAAACATTAAATTGTGTATCAAATTATTTTATAAGCTAAAAATTTCCTAAAATAAACCAAAGCCTTCAGAAGCAAACTACATTTCACTGTAAGAAATGGTTCCCAGTTTATAGAAAAGCATGCCTAGGACAATGCTAAACATTAGAGTATAAAGACAGACACTTCTCTTCCAGGAGTCTGGAACTTTCAGAAATTTATCAAGTGTCTTAGGAAGTAGATGGCATTAAAGGAAGTACAGCAGAGCTATATCATAAATTGTGTGAATCTAATATAATTCCTTATAGTTAAAAACATCTTAGAACAATTGATTAAATGGTTCATCTAGTATATCATGCGTAGTTTTGTATATACCACCATAAATACTGTTTGAAAATTACTGATTTAGACTAAAGGCAATTATATATATACAAATCAATGATATGTTAAACCGACAATTCTTTTCCACAGGTGACTGAGGATATCTTAGAAAATATAAATTAGAAACAAACTATATTTTATATAAAACTAGTTCAATATAATTAGAACTCAATTGGTAATAAAAACAAGTTTTGAAAAAAATATATCAAAGTAGAAATAATGTAATTCCTACTTACCTGTCATCTTTTGCAGTCTTGTCACACTCAATATCAAACTGCCATCTTTCCAGGACCTCACCACTTTCAATATTTGAGATAACTACAACCAGTTTCTGAACTGAACACTTGTATAACCAATCTGCAACACATAAAAATGAAGGCATCTTTCTTGGTCCACTGCATCATAAAGTAGCTCTCTTCTCAGGTCCTACTCCCTATCCTCAGCAAATTCCTACCACTACTATCTTGGACTTCCTCCTACGTGCAAGAAAATTTGCACCATCAATACTCTAACTTCTGTTTTCAAATTCTCAGTATCTGTACCAGGTACAGTAATTGGTGCTGAGGACAGAATACTGAACATGTGGTACTTTCATCCTAATCCAAGATAAAAGCATAGGAGATGGGCATTCATCTACTCATCACACCAATAAATGACAAATTATCATTGTAATGGCTGCTATGAAAGAGAGATGTAAGATGCAATGAGAGCGTAAAAGAAGGAAAATTTGAGCCACTTACGGAGGTCAGAAAAGGTTTGAGTTTAGCTCTAGGGATAAACAGCATTAAATATGCAAAAGGATAGGAAAGAAGATACAGGCCTCAAATACTCACAAGGGAAGAGCATATAACTAGAAGACTGGAAGCAGCTCACTACAAGTGCAATCAAGAAACAAACAAACAAACAAAATAAAACAATACAATCCTTGCAAGATTAATAGAAGCCAGACCACGCAAAGCATGGTGGATCAAATTAAAAAAATATGCACTTCAAGACCAGTGAAGTCATTACTGTGTGTGAAGCAGGATGTAAAGCAATTAGTCTTGTATTTCACAACTATCATTCTAGCTGTGATATGGAAAGTGGACTGGAGATGTTAAAGAGGGGATCTAGAGACACTAGTTGGTCCATCAGTAATTCGAGCAAGAGTTAATGAAAGCTTGTAGGAGGATAAACTGGTAGAGACGAAGCAGTAGGTAAATGTAAGAGATTTCATGGTTAAAATTTATTGAGTTTAGTCATGGTAGTAAGGAAGAAGCATGATTCAGGAACAGCTTCCAAGTTTCTTTTATTTCTGTTTGGACGGTTTAGCCACTGACAGAGAGAAAATTAAAGAGTATCAGTTTGGGATATGATCCTAAATTTAATTTTTAGTATGCTTGAGTATATGTTATCTCTGGGATAGCTACATAAAGATATAGCTGCTGAATATATGAGTCTGGAGAAAGAGGCTTTGGGATAGATACATAAGTTTGTGAGTTGACTACACAGAGGTTGCTAGTGAAGCTATACACAGGTCAGAGATCACCTATAGAGAAATTATAAAGACAGAACGGGGGCTCAGATTGAGCCTTGAAGTCATCTTGGAAATTGAAACAGCATATTCAGGAATCAGCGAAGTTTTTGTAAAGAAACTTTGTAAAGAAAAATTACAAAAAAGAGTAATTAGTAAATATTTTAAGCTTATAGGCCACCAAGGTCTCTGTTGCTTATTTTTAAACAAATCTGTAAGTGTAAAAATATTCTTAGCTTGTGGGCAGTGCAAAAACAGGCCACCTGTTGGATGCGGCCTGTGGGCCTTGTGATCCCTGGCATTCATCAACAACTTTTTATGAGTTTCACTCTGAAAAGGAGGAGACTGGGTGGTAATTTGTTCTTCCTTTAAAACTGGAGAGATGAAAACAATGGGGATAATTAAAATCAAAACACAGAAGCAGAAAATATAACAGAGAACAGGATCAAGACCCTAAAAAAGGCTAGAGGAAATGACATTCAAAACAAAACAACTGGCTGGGTGTGGTGGCTCACGCCTGTAATCCCAGCACTTTGGGAGACAGAGGTGGGTGAATCACGAGGTCAGGAGTTCAAGACCAGCCTGGCCAAAATGGTGAAACCACGTCTCTGGTAAAAATACAAAAATTAGCCGGGCATGGTGGCAGGCGCCTATAATCTCAGCTACTCGGGAGGCAGAGGTTGCAGTGAGTGGAGATCACGCCACTGCACTCCAGCCTGGGTGACAGAGTGAGACTCCAAACAAAAAACAAACAGAACAACTTGCCTCTAGGGAAAAGCAATTTTTCCACTTTAACTAAAATAAAAGGGAGAAGTTAAATAGGAAGGTCTAGACACACATAACGTGAAGTGTCATCAATGCAGTCTCAAAGGAGACAACCTAAAAACCATTGGCTTCAATGCAGTCTCAAAGGAGACAACCTAAAAACCATTGGCTTAGGCAATGCTTGCTTCTCTAGCAAATTAAGATGGAAACACACATCCATAGTTGCCTAGAGGTTCCAGGCCAAATGATCTGAGTGCAGCCCTATGAATCACTACAGATGATTTATTCCTGACCCCAATTTTGGATGCAACTCTGGGAGAGGTGGACACTCCTATCAATGTCTTTCCTGTGTACACTTGAGAACAGAGGTCTATTCCCACACCAAAAGAGGTCTCATCTTGCTATTTTGACAATACCAATCTACTACAGCAGCAGTTCTCAACTAAGGGCAATTTTGTCCCCTTGGGCACATCTGGCAATATAATTTATGGAGACACTTTTGGTTGTCAGAGCAAGGTGGTTTGTTACTGGCATTTGGTTAGTAAAGGCCATAGATGTTGGTAAACATTTTCTGTGTGTCTATAACACACAGAAAAGCACCCACACCAAAGAAATATCCAGGCCAAAATGTCAACAGGGCTATCTTCCCTTGCCTGTCAATTTAAGACGTAACATCCACAGGTTGTTGAGGCATTCCACTCCTGTACACATAAAAGGCAAGGCAATGTTAACAGTTTATCTAGAGGACAGTATAGGTTGAAAGAGAGTTATCAAGCTAAAAAAGTTCACACGGCCATTATCGGAAGGGCATATTAAAAATGGGTTAGTAAAAATGCAATAAAAACGGCAAAACAAAGACACATTTCTGGTCAACAACAAAAGAAATAATTTCTAAAAAAAAAAAAAAAAAAAAAAAAAAGATGGCCACTGTAGTACTTTCAAAAATTTTAGAAGATGAAATGGGAGAAACATTTGAAAAATTAGAAATGAGAATCCTAAGTGGAGGGTAACATGAAAGAGAAACTAACAGGAATTCTAGAAAGGAAAAAGAAATAGATGAAGAACAAGTATTCACCCGACAGGTAATACAGCAATTTCTCGAACTAAAGAAAAACGAACGTTCAGACAGAAAAGGCTTACTGAATCACTGGCAGAATTTTTGAAAACGACAAACAGAAATACGTGAAAAACAAAACAAACAAACAAAAAAAACTGTGAGTGTTCTGTCATTTAGCAGCTAATCTTTTTCTTTTTTTGAAGTTTATCTGGTTGAATCCAATTTCCTTGATATTAATCTAATGATAACATTAGACTACAGAAAACTAATCAGTTACAGAAAATACATTATATTGAGAATATGTAGTGTATATTTTCTCACATAGTGAACACCATTATAATTATGTAAAATTCCAACCTGTTCCATTTGGCCACATTAACTGCAAAAGCCACTTCTAAGGGAGTTGATGAAGACTATTTTTCAGCCATATCAGATTTCTTACATCAAAATATTCAGCCCACTCACAATGTAGTGGGGGAAGAGTGAATTTCTTCCATTTTATATATTATTTGCTTCCTCTCAACTTAAAATATATTTGAGATGTGAGTACACTTCTATTTGCAGAGCGGAAAAATGACCACTTGAGATGCTAGAAAATCTGCAAGACTCAAATTATTTCCAATGATTAAATACCTTTTAGTTGTTCCACCACATTATTTAGGTATTTTATGAGCTCAAGATCAGTAGTTACAAGCAAGGTGAGTCCGTATTTCTGCACTCGAGTAAAAGTTTCAGATGGATATATGCCACGCTGATATAAAATGCTGTTGATGCCGAATGCTGCAAGCAAAAGAAATGTTACAGAAAATTCATTATCACTGCATAACTCTGGAAAATAAAATATATTTAGATGTGGCTATATTTTCATTAGGCTATACATCTATAAATGACTGAACACACGTGTATCTTGCTGAAAGCAGAGTAGGTACAAAGTGGCATTAAAAATCCTTAAAAGTCTTGTATCTAAGTAAAAAAAGATAATTGTTTTCACGTGCCAAGGAAAAAAAAAGCCAAAGTGTATCAACCTACTATTGCCAAATTTCACCTCATTGTAATCCAAGTCCAAATTCAGATTATGAGGCTAGAGGATGTCAAAATAGGCTGTTGCATTCGAGTCAGCAACTGACTGAATAGTCACTTTGCTCCATACAAGCCGGTATCTTCCCCTTTCCCTCCCAAATCCTGCCAGGTTCCTTTACAACGTGCAGCTGGCCTGTTCGAGAACAAGGGTTCCCAAAATCTTGTTTACCGCCAGCCTCATGCCTAATAATCACTTAGAGTGGGAGGGTGAGGGTGCTCTCGCAGTTAAAAAAAACACACACATACACACCCACACTGGGACCCACCCCAGTCACGCTGTGTCCTGTATCGGAAAGTAAGGGGTGGGAGGTGGGACGGATCTGCACTTAAAGGAAGAAACGCTCCGGAAGAGGCTACGCCGCGAGGTAGGCCCCAGCAGCACGCAGGCTTGCAGCTCCACGTTATAGCAACGCGTCAGGAGGAACAGCCTGCAGCCGCCGCTCCCAGATTACTTCTCCGGTCTCAGAGGCCGAGCTGTGGGCCTACTGAGCCGCCACGACTCAGTTCCCCCCAATATATTGGCCGGCGCGAGGACTTACAGAAGAACTCGGCCACGATTTCAGCGCTCCCGCGCAGGGTGATTCCCTGCTCCCGGGAGAGCTGCAGCGCCATGGCCAGGGACACAAACAAAGGCACGCACTTGCACTCGGCGGACAGCAACCCACAGCGGCTCCCACAGCACTTCCCCGCCAAGCGTTTCAAAAGTAACGACGCAGCACGTTGTCCGGTCCTCTGCGCAGGCGCGACGAGCCTTTAAGCCCCGCCCCACGCGGCGGGGTCCTGCCCTTTCTCTCCGCCTTCCTGCGATCTCGCGGGAACGGCCGGTTTGCGCAGGCGCAGTTGGTGGACCTGCTCGCGCTTGCCGGATGTGACACTCCGGTAGGTTTAGGTTAGGCTGGGTCTTCTGGTCGTGGTTTACTAGTTGGGGCCGAGGGAAGAAGATGTCGATTCCAATTTCAGTAGGCGCTCTCTAGGCTTATGAACTGAAAGACCAAGGAGCACAGTTTCCGAGTTTCAAAGATACTTTCAAACTGAAAGGAACGGTTTGCCAGCTGCGCCCGTACTGGCCCATGTGACCCCTAGTGAAAGATCTAAACTTCCGCTAGATGCTTTGGGAATTCCTAAAGCGACTACGTGCACGGCAGCCAACCCACAGCTTTAGAGGGTTCACCTTCTGTGTGGGAGCGCGGCTTTTCCCGAGAAATTGGGTTAGGGATTAAAGAGAACTGCATCCTTTTTTCTGCCCTTTGTCCGCGTCTGTCCTGGGCTTAGGGCCACCCCTCCGAGGCCAGCGGGGTAGGCAAGTCGGGCGGTAGGGGGCTGCATCCGAAAGTCCAGGCTGCGTTCTGTCCACCCTGCCCACACTTAGGGGGCAGGACAGGAATAAGGTCACCTCATCAAAGAGGCCCATCAACATTGAAGAAATTTTCAATGAATCTTGACTCACCAAACTCAATGACTTTTCATGGAAAAGGGTGAGAATTATTAAGGAGATATTGCACAATTAATGTTCATGTCCATTTTGAAAGAAGTTTATTCTTAAAGCAGCTAGGAAGATATTTGTAAAACGACGCCTGAAAAACTCTCATATCTGCCAGACATTATAAGAGAAATACTTGAGTGTTGTTAGTTTTCCGTTTGCTGCATAACGAATTACCACACATCAGTGGCTTCAAAACAACACCTATTCGTTTTCTCAGTCCTGTAGGTCAGAAGTCTGGACGTGGCATTGTTGACTGCTTTGCTCAGTCACACAAGGTTGAAATCGAAGGGTCTGCAAGTGGGATCTCATCTGAGGTTTGGGGTCCTTCTAAGCCCTCTGGCAGAATTTCCTTGGGGTTGTTGGACTGAGGTCCATTTTGTCTCGCCAGCTGTTGGCCAGAGGCCAGCTATGTTTGTCAGCTAGCCCTTCCACAAGCCTTCTCACACTTCCCATCTCTGTGATTTCGGGGAGACCCTAGCCCCTTTTAAAGGCTCACCTGATTAAGTCAGACTCAGTCACATCTCCCTTTTGATGAACCTAGTCCCAGAAGTGATATCTGCTCATATTTGTAGTTTTCCTACCCAGACTCCGGGGAGGGGGTTATGTAGATGTGCTCTCTAGGGGCCAGGAATGTGGGGAACTGTCTTAAGAGTTCTGCCTGTACAGTGTTGTATATCATGTTTTGATCAGTTTGAAGAGTAAGGGATGGGTGTGATAGGTTGCAGGCTGACTTGACCCAGTAAATTTTCCTTAAATCCTTTCATCTCTGTGTGTGTATAAATCACAATCCTTGATGTGAAGAACAGTGTCAGGGAAAGTGCGGAGTAAGAAGCAAGAGAGTTGGATGTCCTTCGCGCCTTCCACTGGAAGCTTGGGTAGAGCTAGAATTTTGGCATCACGCTGGTAGAACATGGTGCCCATGTTTTTCCACATAAAAACTGCCTCTTGTTTCTAAGGAACTTGATATTAACAATCAGCACTTCCAGAAAGATTTTCTTGAGTTTCATGGTATTGTAGTTTTTAAGTTCCCTGAAGCTACAAATAATTTAGTATAACCTGGAAATTCTAGAAATTAAAAGACTGGCATAATTACGATTTTTCTGTGTACAGAGGAAGTACTAAATATCTGTACCCTATGAGGAGACATAAGACATGAGGTTTAGAAGGAATGGTCTGTGTCTTTTGAGGAGTTTGTAGTCTACTTCGGTTTAAATATTTATACTTTTTTTTTTTAATGAAAATTCGAAGTTCATGAGTTTGGCCTTATCTGGTTTCTGCCTGCATGGGAAGCCTGCTATCAGATTACTTTCCTCGTCTGTCTGCTCCTTTCAATAACTTGGCCCTCCATGTTCTTTTCCACCTTAGTACTTTCCATAATGTACATTCCTTCTCTACCCAGAAATTTCACTTTATCTGCTCAGATTCCTAATTATATTCACACTCTTTCTTAACTTAAATGTTACTTTGCTTAAAGACATTTTCGTTGGCCCTTCGGAACTGTATAAGGACCTCTCTGAAGTATTTTTATAGCATTCATAGTGCTACTTCAGAGCATTTCTTTTATTGTAAAAAATTGTATAATGATTTGTGTTATACCTGATCTGTTTTCTTGTATCAAAAATAAAATTAGGATGAATCTAAAAGTTTATTGTCATAGAAAAAGTACAGATCAGACTCTGGGAGACTTCAAACCAAGTGGGAAGGGTGGTAAGAAACTTGCACTCAGCAATAATGGCACAGCTTATAAGGATAAAGGAGGAAGCATTTGGAGCTTTTCCATGATTGGTTCTTATACATTAAGATTTTTTTGTGGGGGGCAAACAGCTGTTTAAGTTGATTTGTCTATAGTTGATTGGCTTAATTTCACAGAATCATACTAACAAAAATGTAAAGCTTGTGTTTTGTGTTTATGATTAGAGCATTTCAGGGAAATCAGGATGACTTAAGCTTTCGGTTATGTGGTTATGGGCAGTTGGCCTTGATGTATATCTAAACTGTGACTTCCATGTTTATTTTATTTATTTATTTTTAACACCTGTAAGATCCATGATGGCATTTAGTGGATTTTCAATAAATGTTTGTTGAATGAATGAATATTTGCTTAGGAGAGCTTTATGGAAGAATCCAAAACATTTTCTAATTGAAGAGTAGGTTGGATGGATGAATGAGGTCACTTTTAGAGAACTGTGAATACCCATCTGTGTTGATTTTATAGGGGGTACCAGGGTTTTCTAGGTTCTTAGGATTGACATAATTAAAGGGGCATTTTTAAAAAATGTTAATTCAGTAATGGTTGTAGAATGGATTGTGTACAGGACAGTCTAGGGTAGTGACCTCAAACTTGATCATGTAGAAGAATTACCTGTGTGTTTTGTAAATTTCTGGCTTTTATTCCACCTTCTCCAGAACTGGTTCAGGCCACACTGAAGCACCTGAAGTATGCTGATCCAAATTGATACATGCTGCAAGTGTAAAATACCAAATTTCAAAGACATCTAAACTAATGGATATAAAGTATTATGTTAATATGTTTTCTCATTGATTACATCTTGAAAGAATATTTTACATGCATTGGATTACATAAAATATATTATTAAAATGTTTTCACTGGCTTCTTTTTAGTTTATTTTCAGAGTGATTACCATGACATTTAAAATTATGCATGTGACTCGTATATTTTTATTGGACAGTATTTGTCTACAGTATGGGGTCTAGAGAATGATATGTTTTAACAAGCATTGCAAGTGATTCTGATGCAAGCTCTTAGACCAGTCTCTAAAAAACAAGATACTGTGATGGATATTTTAGCATGCAGGGCTAGGAAGTTGAGTGTCTGAAATAAATGGATGCCAGAGAGGTTGAATAAGAAGAGATACTTTAGGAAAAGATATTTTGAAACAAGGACTGAGTTGATGATTGATAATGGGAGAATGAAGTTCAGATAAATCTGAGGTGCCACGTCTGCAGTACAGGGTAGTATTTGATCCACATTATGGTAGGAATAGCTGCCCAAACTCTGAACTTGTGCTAGTTCTTATTTATCAGAGTAGCACCCAAGATTCTAAAAGCTTTGGAGGGACTTCTTCCACATTAACTTTTGGGAACTTTATTTGCCATTGACCGCATCTTATCAAATACATGCATACTTATCTTTACAGAATGTTTCAAAACTTGTTTTCAGTTACTTTAGCTTACTTTTCTTTATAATTCAATGAAATCTTTTTAATGTGTATTGTTTAGGGGAAGGCTATTTGGACAGGGAGAAGAATAAATTAAGACTTTTTTCTGAAGAAAATTCAAGCAGAATGCATAACCAAACAAACTCATATTAATAAAAGAGATAAAGTGTGTCGTAAACAGGCCTATATTTTATATTAAGGTGCTAAAAACAGAAACATAATTTTCTAAAGCTAAAATCAAATAAAATTTTAGGATGAAAGTGACTTAATTAATGATTAGTTGAACAACCTTAAAAATATGGAAACTGAGGTCCAGAATGGCTATACAGTTAGTCTCAGATTCAGTATCTTGATAGTGGTATAGTTAGCAGACAATCTAGGGTTTCTGACTTAGTCTCCTTTTAAATTATATCCATTTGAAGACATTCTGAAAAATGTTCTTTTTCAAAGGTTATTTTGAAAAAAAAAAACAACCTGATTTTACGCTAATGATTTTTACTCAATAACCTATACACATAACTTGTCCAAAAAAATGGCAGTTATTTAATACGAACCATAATTTTTTTTGTTATTATTATACTTTTAAGTTCTAGGGTACGTGTGCATAACGTACAGGTTTGTTACATATGTATACTTGTGCCCATATTGGTGTGCTGCCCCCATCAACTCGTCAGCACCCATCAACTCGTCATTTACATCAGGTAAAACTCAGTATGCAATCCCTCCCCCCTCCCCCCTCCCCATAATAGGCCCCGGTGTGTGATGTTCCCCTTCCCGAGTCCAAGTGATCTCATTGTTCAGTTCCCACCTATGAGTGAGAACATGCGGTGTTTGGTTTTCTGTACGAACCATAATTTTATGTAGATACACAAAGACTTGCAACTGCCACAAGGTGGCACCGCATGCATGTGAAATACTACCTTTTAAAACCAGTAGTACATGCTTTAGTTCAAGGAAAAATGAATTTATTATTTTCTAAGGTATTAATATGTGTGTAATACTTCAGAATGACATGTGGAATCATAATATATTACAAAACTGGTATCCTTTTTTGTTTGTTTCTTTTTTGAGACAGAGTCTTGTTCTGTTGCCGAGGCTGGAGTGCAGTGGCATACTCTCGACTTGCTGCAACCTCTGCCTCCCAGCTTCAAGCGATTCTCCTGCCTCAGCCTCCCAAGTAGCTGGGACTACAGGCACTTGCCACCTTGCCCGGCCAATTTTTGTATTTTTAGTAGAGACGGGGTTTCACTGTGTTGGCCAGGCTGGTCTCAAACTCCTGACCTCGTGATCCGCCCAACTTGGCTTCCCAAAGTGCTGGGATTATAGGTGTGAGCCACCGCGCCTGGCCCAGAACTGATGTCCTTTTAAACATTTAATATCCTCTTAAGCATTTAGTATACACACATACACACATGCACACATACTGAAAACACACGTACACAGGTTGAGCATCCCTAATCTGTAAATCTGAAATCTGACATGCTGTAAAATCTGAAATGTTTTGAGCACTGACATAATGCTCATAGGAAATGCACATTGGAGCATTTCAAATTTTGGATACTAAATCAGTAAGTATATATAATGCAGATATTCCCAAATCTGAAAAAATCCAAACTCTGAAACACTTCTGGTCCCAAGCATTTCAGATAAAGGGTACTTATGCTGTGTGAGGGTTCATGTATATGTGTGTGGTGTGTGTGTGCGCGTGTGCACATACACCATTTAATTTGCTTATTCGTACTTAGAAAACATTTTTTAAAGTATGTTATTATTCTCGTAAACTTACAGAGTTTTTTTTTTTAATCAAATGGAAGTTATTTTATTCCTGAGGCCAACATCTTGAAACAGAGCAGTTTCTTTTAAATTTTATAAAACAGTAAGGGATACTTATTTTTATGATAATTTTAATAAGAACAAATTTTGAAAAAATATTTTTGCACATGTGCATTTGATTATGTCAGTTTGAGAATTTACGTTTTTAACAAATCTGTCATAAAACTTAGGGTTATTCTGTTGTATCATAGAGATTATTTTTCATTTTATGTGAGGGCAATAATTCAGTAATTTTCTGCTTTGATTGCTTAGGGTTTATTTTGTAGATTTTTTTCATGGGCCTAAGAATTAAAGTGCGTAATCTACATCTCCTAAAGTCCCCTCATGTCCCATACTTTTCTCCTAAGGCTTCTTCAATTTGGGTTTGCATACTCAAAAAAATAGCACAACAAATTTGATTAATAACATTTTATCAATAAGACATGGCTTAATAAAGTCAACAGGTATATATCCATACTGGCAGAATTAATAATTTTTAATGATTCAGTTGCATATGTAGGCTATTAAGATTTTAGCTGTAGTTAAATACTAAATATTATGAAAACATAATTCCATAATGTATTTTAATGAAAATTACAGGTAGTTTTTTTTCCAGAAAGTGGTATTATGTTATAGTATGATTTTATTTTGATATAATTTTATTTTGTCAGTGATATGTAGTCACTTAGTCTTCTCATATCTCAATCACAGTTAGGTACAGAAAGATAGAATTTGAAAGGTAGATGATAATTTATTAAGATTCGATCTTCAGAGACTGAATATAGATGTGGGCCATATATATGTTGAATATGGAATATATATTATATAGACTATATGTGTGTATGTGTATATGTATAAATATATATGAATCCTGGGTGCAATCAACTGGATTTAACAGCACAAAATATTTTAAAATATAATTGAAATTCAGAACAGCTCAGAATAGTTGCAGATATGGAAACTGGCAACACAAAGCGTTTGTGAAGCAATAATAAACCACAGTCCTATTAAAATGAATACAAATAAATTTAATAAGTTAAATGATTTTATAATTACTTATGAAATTTGGTCATTTTATGCCTGTAGTAAATTTTAGCTGGTTACTTCTAAATACGTTGTATGTGGCATTATTTTTATTACTATTCAATATGTAAATATTGGTGAATTAGTTCTGCTAAATTTATCAACTCAATAAAACTAAGGTGTTGTTTGAGTAAGTAGGAAAATATTTCTTAAAGAGTTCCATACATAAAATAAATAGACTACAAATTTGGGTCTTTCTTGAATATTTGTCAGTACCATTTTATAAGACATTTGTAGGTTGACAAAACTTTCTGAAAGCATGAAATATCATTTATATTTGTTTGTATTTTTCTATTTAGATAAACTCAGCTTTTTGACTGGAACAGTTTTCTCATAACTTGCCTTGAACTCGCCTTATAGCTCATTCAAACAATAAGGTAGTCAAGCCGTATTTATCAGGTTTCAGATCAGTCATGCATATTAATTCCATTATTTGTGCCAAACTTTTCAATTTATAAATTTAATATGGCAGTATTTTTTTTTATTCTTGAATAATGTACACTTTTAACATCAGCCAACAACAACTAAAAGGCTTACTGAACTTCAGAGCTTTTGGTTTAAACTTGGAGATCAAGTGGATTAAAAATAAATGGTATCTTTCATGATTGCTTATCCTAATATGGTTGTAAATACGGATTCTAACTTTTTGCACTCAAATAGATGGCAATTCTCTGTTTTAAGGTAATCTTTCAGATGATCCATAATATATTTTTCTTAATCTGTGTTACATCAACAAAATAAAAGAAAATTTGAAGTTTTATTTAAGAATATTTCCAAGGATATTCTTGTAGACTGTAGTATGAGGAACAATAGATCATAGCATTTAGTTATTTTTAAATGTATTCACAGAATTTTGAGGTTTAAATGTAAGGTATGGTTATTAATTGTATAGTTAGACGATAAGATAGGTTCTTTTAGTTTTTGGAATTTTACATTAAGATTCATTAATTTTGAGCTATTATTTTAAGAATAATAAGATTCTTATTGAGTTAGTCTACATTGAAATAATAAGAAATTACAATACTTAACTCCCAAGAGCAGCCAAAAGTACTCATAACATAGAAGATGAACATCTTCAGGACATTATAGGTATAGAATTGCACACTTACAATGCTTGCCTGCCTGCTGTAGGAAAAAGATCAGGAGTGTGGAAAAGGGAGGTCATAGTTCAACTTAAGCCCCAAGTACACTTGCCTGTACCTGCTGGGAGACTGAAACTTGTAGGGAGATTATTTGAAGCCCTCTGGAAATGTGAATGCACCTTTCTCTTCTCTTTCTCAAAGGTCTTATTGTCCAAAATAGTGTGTACTATCAGTAACAGAAAAAGTAATGAGTATACCTATGTAAATGTAGGTTATTTATCTCTAAATTATAAACATTTTCCACAGTGTTAGGTATAGTATATGTGTTTAAATCATACCAGTTGTTAGAAGTTAATAAAGATGAGAAATACTTTAAAAATAATTCTTTTTATATTATTAGAACATGTATTTTACTTTCACTAAAATATTAATAACCATGTTAAGATTTTTGCAGTGAATATGCTTCATTACTTTTAAAAATCATGGTTTACTTATTTTTGAAAGAGTAGTTTACAAGTCTAATAATTAAGCTTATTTTAATAGTTTTTTTGTTTGTTTTGGGGAGTTTGTATTTTTTGGCCAGCAGAGCTAAAAAAGATACATCACAAAGATACGAAGGTTGAAATGGAAGAAAGTACATTGTTGACTTCTTATTCTTTTTATTTACCTGTACTAGCAATTATGCAAAGTTTTTGTTGAAAAGGGATTATTAAATTTCAATTTAATGGTACCAATTAGGTGTTCTTACACGCTGATTAAAAAGTGACGTATGATATTTTAATAATTTTAATGAATGTGTTCAAAAACAATGGTTTAAGCAGTTTTTAACCCATTTTTTTAAAATATCAAAACACAATAACTTCATATTAGTTTGGGAACTAATTAAATGCATTGTTTTACCTTTTAGTTAGTTTTAGAACTAATTTGTAATTTAGAAAAATTATAGTTTAGAGAACTCTGTTTCCAAACTTTTCAAATGTTCGGATGAGAAGATTTCTTTAAAAAATAGTTTAACCAGGCCAGGCATGGTTGCCCATGCCTGTAATCCCAGCACTTTGGGAGGCTGAGGCAGGCGGATGACGAGGTCAGGAGATCAAGACCATCCTGGCTAAAACAGTGAAACCCCGTAAAAAAAAAAATACAAAAAATTAGCCAGGCGTGGTGGTGGATGCCTGCAGTCCCAGCTGCTCAGGAGGCTGAGGCAGAAGAATGGCGTGAACTTGGGAGCTGGAGCTTGCAGTGAGCTGAGATGGTGCCACTGCACTCCAGCCTGGGCGACGGAGCGAGACTCTGTCTCAAAAAAAAAAAAAAAAGTTTATTCAAACATGCTGCTTCCATAGTATAAGTGACTTTTTAAAAACGGAATGAAAAAATGTTATTTTTTCTGAAGTTCTTGTTAGCACAGTACTGCAAAGAGAAAGAGCCAGTAAATCTGGAACAGTTAACTTGCATTTCCTCAGGGTACCAATCATGGCCTATGCCTAGCTTTTTTTCTAAATTTTTAAAATTGGCAAATAATAATTGTACATATTTTTAGGGTGCATAGTGATGTTGTGGTCTGTACGATATATAGTGATCAGATCAGGGTAATCACCATATCTATCATCTTAAACATTTATAATTTTTTTGTGTTTTTAACATTCAATATCACCATTCAGGCTATTTTAAACTATTATTAACTATAGTATCCTACAGGTGCTATAGAACACTAGAACTTACTCCGATCGGACTGTAATTTTGTTGTCTTTAACAAATCTCTCTGTCCTTTCTTTCCCCCACCCTTCCCAGCCTGTAGTATTCTCTGTTGTACTTTTTACTTCTGTGGGATCAACTTTTTTAACTTCTAAATATGAATAAGAACGTGACCTTCCGACGTGGAGACTGTGTGAGTGTGCAATGTCAGTCCATTTTTTGAAATCCATTTTTTTTTATTAAAGCTTATTTTCTGAGGTTAAAAGATAAGTAGAAGTTGTAACATTCTTTCCTGTACCCCCAAAATGATTATTTTTTGCATATATTCCACTTTGGAAGTCAATGATTTTGAGGATGTTTGCAGAAACCTTATTGATTGAGTGATGAGGCACCTGAGTTGGGAATAGTAGTGTTTCGTGCTTGTCCTCTCTTCTAGGTAAATATGGAATAGACCTCATTAGGATGGCTGACCTGCATGCCTGTGTGGAAATTTGAGGTATCATTCTTTTCTTTTCTTTTCTTTTTTTTTTTTGAGACAGAGTCTCGCTCTTTCACCCAGACTGGAGTGCAGTGGCACCATCTCGGCTCACTGCAACCATCACCTCTCGGGTTCACGTGATCCTTCTTCCTCAGCCTCCTGAGTAGCTGGGGTTACAGGCATGCACCATCACACCCAGCTAATTTTTGTATTTTTTAGTAGAGGCAAGGTTTCATTGGTCTTGCACTCCTGGCCTCAAGTGATTCACCCACGTTGGCCTCCCAAAGTGCTGGGATTAGAAGTGTAAGCCGCCGTGCCTGGCCTGAGCTATCATTCTTTATAATGGACTTTACCAGAAAAATCCTGTAAGGAAAATACATTCTTATTGGGAAGGAGTGCTCCAGACTCTTGAACCCCATCTATTTAACACTGCCTAAGGCACAGAATAAAAGCCATCTTAAGAGTTTCAACAAATTCTGTCATAAAAGTACACTTAGATCACATTAAAAAAAAAAAAAAAACTTTATTACAGTTGCATAATGAGAGAGTGTCATGGTCTTGTCTAAAAGAAGCAGGAATCTCCAAGAAATCTACCAACAGCAGACATCACATGCAGATATGCCAAAAAAAAAAAAAAAAACATGTCAGCCTAGCATGTTCCAGAGAAACTTTTTAGAAGCAGACTATCTGGACAATTTAAGAAAAATTATATGGGAGTTATTTTCCTTATCTGTAAAATGGATGTAACAGTAGTACTTGTCACATATAATTTTTGTGAGTATTACATGAGATAATTTAAATGAAACTTTGGCTTAATGCTAATATGTTATTGTTGTATTATTATTATTGTTACTGTTGTTGTTAATAAGACAGCTTTTCACCCACTTTTCCATGCACCGTTCCTGGGTTGGTACATGTTTAGTTTAGCATAACTAAAGGATTCTTTAGATAATACAACTTAAGGCACAGATGAGACAGAAACTCTTATAACATATAAGATACAATAATGATAGCCAACATTATTAACCACATACTATCTGCCAGGCACATTTCTATGTGCTTTACAAGAATCATTTTATTTAATCCCTCATTAGCTCAAGAGTTAGATACTACTATTACCTGAATTTTATAGCTAAGGAAACTAAGTTACAGAAGGAGGTTGAATGATTTAGCCAAGGTCACCCAGCTAGGAGAACTGGAGTCAAATCCAAGCAATCTGGACGATACCAGAATATGAATCCTGGAAGCGTAGAAGATCTGACTATATTTTAGATACTCTAATTTGGACCCGCAAACTATAGCGGGTCCTTATCGTTCCTCCATCCTTGCTGTGTAACTCCTGAGACTCATTCAGCAATGGAAACCAAAGGAGATGAATGGCTAGAAAGTCACAGAATTGGAACAAGGAAAAGAATCCAAAAGTTGAGGAAAGGAGTCCAAAACTGAAGGAAAAGAAACAAGAAGGATCCAGGGTACAATACTAGCTCATCGGGCTAAGAGTGGATGGCCAAAAGGGGTACCCGAATTAGGGCTGCAAAGACAGAAATTTTTTAAAAATTTTGTGCTTAAAAGATCTTGTCAATTTTGTACTTAAAAGATCTTCAGTGAACTAAGAGGAGGCATTAAACAAATGCTTTGGCCAAGGGATAGAATGGCAGTTGAAATAGCCTACTGTTTGTTTTGCCAACATTGATAGCTCAGGCAAAAGGAAATGAGAATATGCAATACAGCAGGAATGTAAAAAGATGACAAATTTGAGAGGCATTTAAAAAATGTGTTGAGATGTATTTGGTTGTACTCCGAAGAACAGCCTGGGTTTTGGGGGATCATGGTGGAACTGTTATACGTGGAGATGATATAGATAAGTTTGTGGCATTGGATTAGTTTTCCTTCAAGTGGTTTTAGGCCAGGCAAAAAAAAAAATTTTTTTTTGAGGTAATAGCTAGTAAAATGACACATTGAGGAAGAAGAGGCAGTGAAGGAAACTCAGAAGAAATGGAGAAGTAGGAGGCAAATTGTGAGAGGAATGTCAGAACCTACTTAGTAAATTTGGGTTAGGTAGAAAGGTACTATTTTAGTAGTTTAGTAAATAATTCAGCACAAATAAGAGTGACTGAGGAAGAGTCACAGATTTTGTACTTGAAAGATTTTTTGGTGAACTAAGAGGAGACAATTTGGTTCACATGGTAGGGTATAAAAGTCATTTACAAGGAGTTTGGAAGTAAGGCTAAGAAGATAGAAGTCAAAGGTTTGCAAGAGAAATGGAAAGTGGAGAAACCACAGAAGCAATTGCTGGATCTTGGGAATTTTTTTATTTAGGATATTTAGAGTAAAGAGAGCCAGAAGAAATATAAATACTGAAGTTGAAAGTTGGAAAGGCCTAACTAATAGAGCCAGGCATCTGAGGCCACAGAAAGCAATGGCATCAAGGACCCAAGTAGAGAATAAACCTTAGAAGAGACAATTCCCTCTTGGAAATTGAAAACAAGGAAGAAGGGAGAGGTGAGGATGCAGATAAATTCTCATTTTTCTTGAAATGCATGTAAAGGATAATCTTTAGCTTCTCAGAGGAGGAGGAGGTGAGATAGGGAATTGGAGGAGGGGAAAGATAATGTCACATAAGTGAAAAGAGTTGGAATTGTGTGTTTTTTTTTTTTTTTTTTTTTTTTGAGACAGAGTCTTGCTCTGTCACCCAGACTGGAGTGTAGTGGTGAGATCTCGGTTCACTGCAAGTTCCGCCTCCCGGGTTCATGCCATTCTCCTGCCTCAGCCTTCTGAGTACCTGGGACTACAGGTACCCGCCACCACGCCTGGCTAATTTTTTGTATTTTTTAGTAGAGATGGGGTTTCACCGTATTAGCCAAGTTGGTCTCGATCTCCTGACCTCGTGATCTGCCCGCCTTGGCCTCCCAAAGTGCTGGGTGAGCCACTGCGCCCGGCCAAGAGTTGGAAAGATTTTTAAAGCAGCCACTTTGAGGAGTGTGATGAGAAGTCAATGAAGGAGAAATAAATGGATATTTATTTTCCTAAATAGATACTTATTGAGTACTATTTATCTTACAGTGTGGTGCTGTATGGATGCAAGAGGAAAAATCTAGTTGGGAATCTAGTTGGGGAATCAATACACAAAAATAGCTGCACATGAGAAGGTACAGCATGAGAAACAAGTGAATGTATGCAGTAATTGCCAAATGATTTCAAACATAGCAAAAGAAGTGTTTCTTGGAGGACGTAAAACTTGAAGAGTTATAAACATTTTCCACAGTGTTAGGTATAGTATATGTTATAAACATTTTGAAGAGTACTTAGAACTTGAAGAGTACTTAGAACTTAGGCAGGCAAAGATGGGTGGCAATTAGAGAAGGTTTAATGGAGATGATTAAAGTCCAGTCTGGACAATAAAGTAAAGGTGGGGATAAATACCTTTATAGGTATAGATGTGTAGAGAGAGGATGTCACAGGCACAGAACTTAAAATCTATGGGACAAAATGTGGAAGCATCAAATTAGCACACTTTTCCCCGGGACAGAGTCTTCACGTAATCAGATTGTATCTGGGTTCTTTTTCTAGAGAGCCTTGTGTGACAGGCTAAAAGTTTGGACTTTTCTCAGGAGATGTTAGAGAGATGCTAAACGTTTTTATGGAATTACCCTGGGGACAATATAAAGTTGTGTTTTAGTAACATTACTGTAGCAGAGGTGAAGTACAGATTGGAAAACTATAGTGACAGTCCAGGTGGAGGCACTTAAGACTTCACTATTTTAATTATCTTCACTATTTAAACTCCAGAAAGTGCTATAATTGCCAGGAAAATCTCTAGTTTTGCCTCATTGTCATAGATTCATTAGTTTCACCGTTTTATGTATCTTCCGTGTCTGATGATTTTTAGTCCTTTAATTCTGCCAAATTTTCAGTCTTCTCTTTAGCTCCCGTCCTTTCTTGACCTCCTCTGTTTTTCTGTGCTCTTTTTTTGTGTGAACTTTCTTGCTTTCCGTTCTGAATTTATTCAGAGTAGACCTACACACTTCAACTTCACAATAGAGAATTCCAATAAACTGATAATGCTGTGTGTCATTAATTTCCTAATGTTACTGATATATTCCATAATATTTGCTAAGCTTTAGTCGTATTAATGTTTTATGCTATCCTATTAATAAGCTCAATAAGATATTTCTGATTTTTTTTGGTATTATGACTAACAGGTGAGCATATTAAATTCAGTGTGGTCGTACTTGTGAGTGGAAGATAAGGATAGTAGCACTTGTAAGCCTGTAAGTTTCTTACCATTTTACTAAGTTTTCACTCAATTTTAATTAAATTTGAAAGTCTTTAAAATTAAGGTCAGAAATTTATATGTTAGTTTGATCTTGGTGCTTTTCTTAAAATATCAAAATATTAGTGCTTGTTTCTATCTGGATAAATTGTTTTTCTGTTTAATTATCTGTTTCTGCCATCTCTTGTAGTGACTTAGTTTCCAAAAATGGTTAATATTAAAATATATAGGTGAAAATATATAAAAGATGAAGAATGAATAGAAAGAAATCTTGATTCTGGAATATGGCTATATTTATACAAACATAGTATGTTCCTGAAGCCATTTAATCTATAATAAGCTTCCTTTGAAAGCATTATTATAGTAGTTTCTTGAAAGTATCTTGAAATTATTTTTACGTTACTTAAAAAAGTTGCTTAAGGCTTTAGAAAGTAGAAATTCTGAGTAATTGATGCTTAATGCAAATTTTACTGAAGGCAATAATAAGCATCAGGTAAAATTGACTTTTTCATTATAAATGAAATATTTTATTAATGATTCAATCCTGCACTTCTGCTTGAACACTTCTATTTGAAAGTTTTTTCTTCCTTTTTTCCTCAGTGAAAGAGGGCAATCAAACTTGGTTTTAACTCAGGAGTTCAAGAAAGGGTGAAAAAAGTGAATAGAAGGAAGTCTTCATTCTGAAAAGGGACTCATTTTGAAGTTCAACTGAAGCAGGCTGTTTTACAATTTTGTATAGAAAATTATATCTTCATAATCAACTTGATTATTTGATTTATAATGTAAAAATGCATAATGTTTCTTACAGTCTATAAATAACCACTTTTTTCAAGCATGACAGATTAAGTGAAAACAAAGGGAGTGAACAAAAATGGGAGGGGGTCATGAATCTGTATCTGCCCTGAGGAAGAGGGCAGTACTTTTGGGGAGTGCAATTTACATGAGCATCTGGGTCTTTTGTCATGTTTTGGATGGATGACCTGAGTCTGATATATTGGTGAATAGCATTAACAAAGGTCTGGTTGTCAAAGGCTAGGAAGAAAAATGCAATTAGCCACAGCAATGAGGTGATGTCTATGTTTAGGGAAAAAGAACCAATACCTAAATGGCAACAGAAAACACTGGAATGATGCCATTAGCAAAAGACCAGATTTGTGTGTCTGTGTGTGTGTGTGTGTGTGTGTGTGTGTGTACCTATTATGTAGTCATTTTCACTCAGTGGGATATGACAAAAGTCATTTATTTGTCAATGTTTGACTTATGTAATGAGAAAAAATATGTATCTGTTACTAAAGAAATGACCTGGTGAGCTCAATGAATTTGTAACTCAAAACACACTAATTTCACCAACCTAACATTTGTAATTCTGTTTGTTTCTATTTAAAGAAAATTAGAATTAAATAAAGGGCATTGGAGGCTGAAAGAAGTTTGCTCTTTTTTCAGTCTCATTTTTTTTTTTCTGTAAGCCATGCCATCCAGCGTAGAGAACCATATCTAATCTCCCAATTAGGTCAGGCCCCAGGATAATCAATCTCCTTAACAGCAGATGCCTTGTTTTAGCAAATGAATGCTTGGTTTCAAAAGAAGTTTTGTGTTGAGAGAAGACTGCAGTTGGCATGGGTGATTAGAACTCTTTTAAACCCTATAAAAAGCTTCTGTAGATTGTTTTATGCCCACACTTTGTGAACTGAAGTAAATGCTGTGTATATTTATCTTCAAATGAACATGGTGGGGACTTCATATAGCCTGTGAGAACATCTATATGCATATAAATGGAACTATTTGCAGTCTAAAATATTTATGTCCATTTGAATTAACTATGCTTTTGATAAAATCTAAAATGAATTTATATATTTTGAGTAGGTGCTTTCATATATATTCAGTATGCTCCTTAATAACAATAACTTAATTATTACAGTAGCATTGTTTGAACTGAAAATATGACAAGTTAATATGATTCTCATATTTGTTATTTGGATTACTTTTACATTAGTTTATAAGTGCCTTTCTTCCTATCTGATGCCTGTTCAGTTCATACTTGTAATTTGTGTTAATGGGCAGTGTGTGAGATAACTCTGAAACCAGGAAAAAATATATAAAATTAAATTTTATAAACAATGTATATTAAGTCAAAATAATAGATTGACTTTATTTTGCTCAAAACTCATTTGATCTAAGATAAATTGAAATATAATGAAATAACTTTCAATATAGTATAACTTAAAACAAAAGCCCTGAGCCTCAATAAATTATTTTAGATAATCGTTGTTCAAAATCTCATTGCTGGAACTTGTCAGTGATACCTGAATGCATAAAACACTTCAGGAGGCTACATAAATACCTATTTCCTTTTTTAGGAGAGCAGATTACATAATCAAAAGCACCAAGTTGAAACATTTGCAAGGTAGGTGAGAAAAAAAGCATTCACCACATATTTTGGATTTTATCATTTTGACTTTATTGCCTATGGTCAGTTCTGTCAGTTTTTGTCTCCTTCTAAAAATTGTTTCAATCTGCTGAATCTATGGAAATTTAATGTTTTCCATAGTGACGGGTGATAAGAAATCTGAGGAAGAATTAAAAACAGATGATCTCTAATTTAAGAAACATTTGATGCTAATTACTTCTTACCTTTTCACACAACTTAAATATTGGTAAGTGTATAGGATTAGATTACTTTTTAAGTGAGATTTTAAAGCTCAATTGATAGATAAAGTAGATATTCAGTGAGATAATTAGATGTTCATACAAGATTTGAAAAATACAGACATTCTTAGTCATACGAAAATACCAAAAAGCACTGTGACAATTCACTTTTCCTTATTCTAATTTGTAACAGCATTTTAATATGGTCAGTGGAATGGCTTCAGCATATTTACAGTCGTAAAGTTTTTAACTAGAAAACAGTTTGATGTCTAGATCTGTTACTCAGCTACATTTTAGATTTAAAACTTAATTTAATTTTATAGCAAATTTAATTGTATAGCATGTAAGGCAGTTTACATTTGATTTAATAACATTAACACTTAGGCTCTTATGATAGCTTTCTAACTCAGATATCAGTGATTTTCAGAATGCAGAGATTTTCAAACTGAAATTTGTTTTATCATGATGCTCTTGTGGCTACGTTTATACTTGGGTTATTTCTTCTTTACAGACACAAACACACCCCCCCCCCATAATATGAAAAAATAAAGTCTGAAAGAAAACATACCAATACATTACTATCTTTTGGACAGTGTATAGACTTGAGTGATCTGTAGAACCTTCTTTATTGTATTATACAGGCTTAAATTTTTAATGATTACTTTATAATTCGGTAGAGTACAGCTATTTTCATTTTCAAAAACATATATATGACAGTCCCAGTATAGGTGATATATTGTTTTCACAAAAATTTTATAATAAATGTTGACAATAATTTTTTCCTATCCTCTTGAATCTGTAAAAACCTGCCAGAGCAAATATCCTGTTCTTTCCTTGGCATTACTAATTTGTTCATGGTGTTGATATAAACCCCTCTGGAAGTTACAGTGTAATAATTGTAAACTGCAAGGGGTATGTTATGCTTAAAGGATCCCAGGAATGATCCAAGACGAACTGCAAACATGGTAAACAGAAATTATACCTCTGCAGGATCTTAGGACCCTTCTACACTGTTAACAATTATTGCAGACCTTTGCAAATAACTTTGTTTATGCAGGTTTTATTGGTATTTATCATATTAGAAATTGAAACAGAAACATTTTAAAAATATTTACTAAATCATTTAAAAACCATGAAAACATATTACATGTTAACATATGTAATATAGTTTTCTGAAACAAAACAAAACAAACAAGTATATATATGTGTGTGTATATATATATACACACACACACACACATATATAGTGAGAAGAGTGGCACTGTTTTACATTTTTGTAAATGCCTTTAATATAAGGCTTAATAGAAGACAGCTGGATTCTCTTACCTGCTTCTGCATTCAATTGGAGGCAATATGGTATTTTGTTTAAAGTAAAATCTGGCTTTACACAAATATGTAATTATAGAAGGAAGGAGTATTTTAATAACTTTTTCAGTTGATTGTGGATATTCTTTAATATTACAGTGAATCTCAACCAGTGATAGTCTGTTACAGATTAGTTGCATTGTGAAATCTAAAACTATATAAATCAACTTTTCAGACTTTTGAACCTAGCCTATTTCTTAAGGAAGATTTCTGAAAGGTGCCTAACTTTTGCTTAAAAAAAATAAATTGTAATATTTCAATCATAATAAGATAATCTCAAGCACATTCTGAAGGGTATTTTAAGAGTTTACTTTTCATCGAAGTTACTTGATAAAATATTCAAGCACTACTTAAGTCTCTGATCCTGATTTCTTAAGTTTTAGATTAATTGAATTTAAAGTTTATTATTTATTAGATGGGCTAGCTCTTAAAACCTTTGCTTTGTGACTTTCTGGAGGTAAGTTTTTGTATATTAATTACGCAGATGTAAACAGCATAGGAAAAAATAAAGGTTTGATTAGTGATTTATTTTGGCATGGTGCTCCACTATTCTAGATTTCTGTCCTCCTGTTAAGTACAAAAGAAACGAATTTCCAAACAAAACCTTTGCTTGAGCTTGAGAACCAAAATACTGATTTCAATTAAAAAAAAAAAAAAAAAAAAAGGTTTGTTTCAGTGGTAACAGTATATTACCAGAAACTAAAGCCAAAATACACATTTTCTTTTATGACACTCATATAATATGTCAGACATTGTTAAAAATAATTTAGAATGTTCTCACATATTGCCTTTGATGATGTTTCCTTTCGTTAGTAAACATTTGTACAAAGTGTTGCAACAATTAACTGATTATCAGAACTTTGTAAAAATCCCTTTTCTTTTAGAATTGAGGTCTGGTTATTTCCTCTACCAGACCTCTTTTTTGAATGACAAAAACAATGATGTCATTCTTTACTCACAGGTCAAATAGCAGTACTAGAGGCTGTGGCTATCTAGTACATTCAACGTCTCAAGGAAACCATCCTTCGCCTTCTGCTACTGTCCCAGAAGAGATCAGGTTCCCCTATTGTGCATTCTCATCTCTGCCACATTGGATTTCCCCTTGTTGCACTCAGTTTGGTTTATAGTTATTTATTTGCACCATCAACTGACTAATGTCTGCCTCCCTCATTACGCTGTAAACTCTAAGAAGGAAGGGTTTGAGCCTGCTCTTTTCACCATCGTATATCCGGGACCTAGGACAGTGTTTCACACATAATAGGAACTCTGTAATAGTTGCTGAATATCTGAATATAAATGAATACTACTGAGCATTTGATGGACTTTAGATTCTCCAGAATATTTCCCTGCACCTTTTATGAGTTTCTTCATCCTTCTTGAAATTGGCTACTCTGATAAATCTCATGCTTGTTGTATTTTTTCTCACTTCCTTGACTACTTCATTCTTGCCTTCTTTCACTTTTTTTTTTGCTTTAATTTCAAGTTCTTAAGGAAAGCATGAAGTTCTGTCTTGCCTTTACTTATTTTTTTTTTTTTTTTACAAACTTTCAATTAGTCATAACCTTTGTGATTCTCAAGTTGAAATCTTGAATGTCAGTCTTTCCCTCAAACTGTGGTTCTGCATCTTTGAGGTATTACCTATATACTTCCACCAGACGTCCATCCTATTAAACTTAATAGGTCCGTGACTAAATTTGTCATTTCTCATACTAAACCAATAATCCCTTGTGCTTGCCTGTGTGTCCCAGCAGAATTTTTGCTCTTCCTACTTTTGTGTTCCTTCATATTTGCTTTCCCTGCCTGTCATGTCTCTCAGGGTCCATGTCTTCATCCTAGTTACATTAGCTCACACCGTGGCTGTCTCATTTCATTTCTCTCATGTTGTTGTGGCCTTTACACTGCCCCTTCTGTATTTTGGCCCTCTTGACTTTAATCCATCCTATGCATGATGGGAGAGTAACCTTTCTCAATCATTTTTTAAATCACACAATTCTCTTTAAAACTTTGTCAATGGATAATTTGAATATTGCTTGGATATTTGATGGTATTAAGGAATTACTACTAATGTTTTTAGGTTTGAAAGTGGTATGGGGCTGGGTGTGGTGACTCATGCCTGTAATCCTAGCACTTTGGGAAGCCAAGGCAGGCGGATCACTTGAGGTCGGGAGTTTGAGATCAGCCTGGCTAACATAGTGAAACCCTGTTTCTACTAAATATACAAAATTAGCTGGTCATGGTGGTGCATGCCTGTAATCCCAGCTACTTGGAAGGCTGGGGCAGGAGAATTGCTTGAACCCAGGAGGCAGAGGTTGCAGTGAGCCGGGATCTTGCCGCGCTGCACTCCAGCCTGGGCAACAGAGTAAGTGAGACTCCATCTCAAAACAAACAAACAAACAAACAAAACAACAACAAAAACCCAAAAAAGAAAGTGGTATTGTATTTAAAAAGAGGTCCTTATTTTTATATATACATACTGAAATATTTATGAATAATTGATGTAAGTCTGGAATTTGATTCAAGTAATATGGAATGGGAGAATACGGATAGGAGTATAGATAAGGTAAGATAGGCCAGAATTGTTGTTTACTGGGACTAGATGATGGGTACATGGAAGTTCAGTATACTTTTCTTCACAGTCTCATATGTTTACATTTGAAATTCTGCATAATAAAAAATTAAGTCAATCATTTATTTCTTTCAGTGCTTATAAAATAGAATCCAGGCTCTTTATTTAGGAATTCAGAGACACAAAACAATCCCAGTCTGTGTTTCCAATGTCATTGGCCAATGTCTCCTACATATATCCTCTGTTGATGTGACAGACCAGCAGAGTCTGTTGGTATGTGTGACCATCTTTCTCCAGTAGTCTGCATTCCTATACACTTCTTACCACATGTACATTGACTGCAGGATTCCTGTAAGTGTCGTAAATACCACTGGTAATAGCTCTCATCCAATGAGAAATTGCTCAACTGTTTTCTCCCTTGAATGGGTCCCCCAGGAGTCTCTAGTGGACTTGAATCCCAGTTACACACACTGATAAAAAATCTTTACCACAGCCCGTGTTGCCTTTCCTTCTTTCCTTGTCTCCTCTTTTCTACTGCTCGTTCCAGGATCCACTTGCATCAAGTCTTAATATTAAAGTCTGCTTTTTGGGCAATTCCAATCTCACTCAGCTGCAAAATGGTTCCATTTCTGACTCTTTGTTCAAGTCAGTTTCTTGGCAGTTATATTAGTCTGTTTTCTTGCTGCTGATAAAGACATACCTGATACTGGGAAGAAAAAGAGGTTTTAATGGACTCTCAGTTCCACGTGGCTGGGAGCCCTTACAATAATGGCAGAAGTCAAGGAGGAGCAAGTCATGTCTTACATGGATAGCAGCAGGCAAAAAGAGAGCTTGTGCAGGGAAACTCCCCCTTATAGAACCATCAGATTCCATGAGACTTATTCACTGTCATGAGAACAGTATGGGAAAGACCTGCCCCCATGTTTCAATTACCTCCCACTGGTATCTCCCACAACATGTGGGAATTCAAGATGAGATTTGTGTGGGGACACAGCCAAACCATATCAGCAATGTATACTTTCTGTGTCTGTTTCTTCTCTGCCTTCTCTTAAATTTTAAAACAATGCCAATTTTAGAAAATTATAGAGAAAACAAAAACCTTCTGTGGCCATAATACTTCAGAGATAAACTTTTTCTTTAGTCTTTGCATGTGTGTGTATGAGAGAGTGACTGCAGTCATCTGACTGATAGGGACCAGGGTTTCACTTCCAAGATGGCTCACTGGCATGGTTGTTAGTGGGACCTGTTGGATCCTCACTGGCTTTGACAGGTTTCAGTTCCTTGCCACATTAGACTTTTTACGGGATACCTTGATTGTTCACACAAGATGGCAACTGGCTTCCGTCCAGGGAAGTGATTCAAAAGAAAGCAAAGAGAAGATCACAGCGCCTTCTCTGACCTAGCCTTCAAAGTGACATATCATTACCTTTGCTATCTTCTGTTGGTCACACCAACCAACTCATATGCATTGTGGAAGGGGACTATACAAAGATGCGAATATCACAAAACAGGGATCAATGGGGTATGTTTGAGGCTGACTACCACAGCTGATTCATAGTGCAGAGCTACTCTAGGGGTTTTTGAAGACATTCCCTTAGGGCATATTAAAATCATTATCTCTGACTCAACATACTACTTTTTAAATGTGCCAGGACTTGAATAGTAGACTATACCACTAATGTTTGACTTTCTATTTTCCTATAATCCTTTTAGGAAGGTCAGTTGAATTTTTAATGAAGTAACTTGTTTATTTTGTTTCTTTTTTTATCTCATGCAGAGATAGTGCTGTTTGCTGAATCTGAGTTTTTGTCTTTGGGGCCCAGACATGTGTTTTTCTAACATTCTTTTCTAGATTCTGTTCTGTCAGTCTTCTCATAATAAAAGATATAAAATAGTTCTAGGTTGACCAAAGGTATCATACAAATCCTGTTCTACTTCATCATCCAGACAGAACCAGACTAAGTCTATCATTTTTTTTTCATGTCACCATTTTATAGCAGCAGCAATAGAAATAATAGTAACTGTAATGTAGTAGTAGTTATAGCAAGATAATAGCTAATATTTATATGGTTTTAGAATGTCTTACCTTCCCTATACTTTCTTAGAATTCTAATTTCATAAATATTATGTATCTCTTCCTCAGGACACAGATAAGAACTGAATCCCACTTACAGTAACTACGTTACCATGTAACTCACCGAACTTGAAATGTCTTACAGTGGTCTTTCTTATAGTACCTCAGTACCTATTTCCAGTCTTTCTGAATACAATCTGTAGAGCACTGATAGGTATACTAAGAGCACATTTCTCCATTGTTTTTTGCATCTTGATTCCTTAGGTAGTTATTTCAGTCTGCTCTTAAATATATTGCCACTCTTTATTAGACGTCTTTGGGCATAAATCTCACTGTCTGATCTGATAATACTGATAAACCATCACTGCTTTCATTTAATAAACTCATTAAGAGTAGTAGCTGCTATACTTGGGTGTATCTCTTTTTTGCCTTTTATATCTATCTAGCCTGGCCTCTGATCATTTAATTTCCCTTTTCACCTATGTCTCATCTGTTTTTTTAAGATCTAACCGTTCTTCTAGTACTCTCTGTTTTATAATACTGTCCTCCTTTCTTTGTTATTATTTTCAAACTGCTTCTGTTCTGCTAATAATACTCTAGCATAATTTCAAATCTCTCCCATTCCTTCTTAATTTCTAGAGTATCCCTGATGTCTAGAGTCAGAATGGTCTAGGAACAATGCTGTTAGATTGCTTTCTTACACGTTAGGTTGCCTTATTTTCAAAGTTGTTTCTCTACCTTAAAAAAAAAGATATATTCTGTTTATAATAAGAGCCTTCTCCGTTTTTATTTTCTCATTGTTAAAATACCACCATTCTCTTGGTGAAATAAAAGTTTAGGTCTTTAATATCAAAAACTATTATGAGATTTGTGTATCAAAGACAACTTGTGATATGGTGATGAAGGGGTAGCTCTTGAAGCCATAGACAAAGCTACATGATTCCAGAAGTGAGCCCTTTCACACATTCTTCTTTGGCTGTGAATATGGTTTAAAACAGAATAAGAAGAAACATGATTTGGAATAGCTGATCTACCGCTGCTTATCAAAGGCCTGCATTAAGAATGTAAAGCTAGCACTCTACATGTTAGTACTCTCGCCCTTCTGGAGCTCTGTTACCTTTGGATTTTTTTTTTCAAGTTCTGAAAATATTTTTTATTAATTTGTCCAGATATTTTATTTTCATTAAATCAAATTATTTAAGAGCTAATGTAAGCTTAGCTTACCTTCTAATTAAGGTTATAACATTAATTTTAATGTCAACATTGAAAATTAAACATTAAAATAACATTAATACAGAAATTAAAATAAAAAGTATGACAATACGTACAAGAGGATTAGCAGGAAAACCTTGGTAAAGAATTAATTAAAATACTGTACTTTCTTTTTCAATACCCATTAGTAAAAAATGGCAGTAAAAATATTCTGATTCATAATTGAACATAATGAGGAGTTCCTAATGGGGAATGCGCCTTTTTCTAAATGTCCCATTGTGATAACTTTAGACCCTCAGCATTCTTCTTCAGGTTCAGCAGTTCATTTTCCTGCCTTCTTTTCTCTAGTTTGAAGGTTCATTTGTTAGCTTTCTTCTCCATTCTCTTGTGCTCTTTTACAACTTGCTTTCTTGCTCTTTTATTTTCTTTGCTTTCATTTTTAGAATGTGAGTTTAATACCTATGCAGATCCCTGCCATTAATCACCTCCACATATTCAATTTGATTTGCATTGAGTTCTTCCTTTGGCAAACCATTGAGAGATATTCCTGTTTCAGATTTTTGGATTTGTTAGGCTTTGGTTGATGCTGAATAAACTAAAGATGGTTATATAAATGTGAGCATGCACTGCAAATGGATTCTTAATCATTTGCTTTTGCTTCTTTTAGAACTATGGGAATTATCTCTACCTCCTCCAACTCATCAATCTCATTTACTGGCAGACAATTTTATCCTGAGAAGCTTAAGGAGTATTCAGCGTTACACAATTTGCTGCCTTTTCTTTGTATCAGTCATTCAAAACTTTGTGTAACTGATTGCTCAAGTAACTCGAGTTCCCTCTGTCTATGTGAATGAAACCCTCCAATTTGTCATCATCCAGAGCTACAATCTTAAAATCATCATATTGTTCATAAAAGTTCTCAAACTTCTCTTTTTATAGGGTCAGCTACTCATTTATTTTTAGGACTGAGGAAGTTATACTCTATGAAATGACAACACATTTCCTCTTCCTTAAAAAAGTGGCTCTCTATGACTTTGTGCGATTTCCCCAGGCAGATAAATAATCTTCATCTGAAAATAGGCTTTGAAAATCAGTCATTATTCCTTGCTTTCACTTTTTTTTTTTCTCATCCATAATCCATTAACTATCTAATGTCTTCCTCAAACTCTGATGTAAACATTGATTAAGGCAAATTAATTTCAGGGCCTGGAATTACAAAATTTCTTCTTTCTCATCTCTTTTCCTGCATGTACTGATGTGTTTTTGGGAATGAGGGGAATAAGCACTGAGGGCCCAGATGGTTCTTTCAGATGCTTTAGGTTGTCACAGCCATCATCAAAACACTTCATAACTTCCTCTGTTTTGCTCACCTTGTTTATCGTTTTTTTAAAAAATGTGTAGACAACATAACTCCTCTGGGATACATTGGTATCTGCTACTGAAAATCTCTTTGATTTGAGTGGACCACGTGAAAAGACACATATTTCTCCTCTATAAATGTCCCCCTCCCAAACTCATTCTGCAACTGTGTAGGGCTTCCCCACAAAACAGCAACTATACACCTGAGTGTCCCAGACAGAGCAGGTGACATTACATCCCAGGAGTGGATAAGGCCCAGTTAGTAGCCACATCTTAATGCCTTGCCACAGTTCTGCCTTTGGATTTTGTGGTAAAAACCTGAAGTCTTGGCTCAGAGACACAATGAAAGCTGCAAATATTCCACCCAGCAATGCCTGGAAACACCCACTCTCTGTCTCAGCCACACCGCAAGGTCAACCAAAGCAGCCCAAAGTCTTAAATTATCTGCCTGATTCCGTGCCTCACTCAGGGTTGAAAGCCCACATAGGTTATCACACTGAAGCCCTCAGCCCTGGATCAAAATACTATAATTTCCCATGCAATTTTGCCCCCTAAAACCTACCCACCTGGTCAATTTCTTATTTATTTCTCAAGATTCCTTGTATATCTACCAAGATGTTGGAGTTTAGTGGGGATCTATCCCTTTCTTCCCCATCTTAAACCTTGAACCAATCCAGAGACAGATGCAGGATTTCAGTAGAAGAAAATAATATTTTGGATGGCTGAATAGGAACAGCTCCCGTCTCCAGCTCCCAGCGCCAGCAACACAGAAGACGGATGATTTCTGCATTTTAACTGAGGTACCGGGTTCATCTCACTAGGGAGTGCCAGACAACTGGTGCTGGTCAGCTGCTGAAGCCCGACCAGCGAGAGCTGAAGCAGGGCGAGGCATCACCTCACCTGGGAAGCGCAAGGGGGAAGGGAATCCCTTTTCCTAGCCAGGGGAACTGAGACACACAACACCTGGAAAATTGGGTAACTCCCACCCCAATACTGCGCTTTACCAAGGGTCTTAGCAAACGGAACACCAGGATATTATATCCCACACCTGGCCTCGAGGGTCCCATGCCCGCGGAGCCTCCCTCATAGCTAGCACAGCAGTCTACAATCTAATAGCAAGGCAGCAGCAAGTCTGAGGGAGGGGCGCCTGCCATTGCTGAGGCTTAAGTAGGTAAACAAAGCCACTGGGAAGCTTGAACTGGGCGGAGCCCACAGCAGCTGAAGGAGGCCTGCCTGTCTCTGTAGACTCCACCTCTGGGGACAGGGCACAGCTAAACAAACAAACAAAAGCAGCAGAAACCTCTGCAGATGCAAACGACCCTGTCTGACAGCTTTGAAGAGAGCAGTGGATCTCCCAACACGGAGGTTGAGATCTGTGAACGGACAGACTGCCTGCTCAAGTGGGTCCCTGACCCCTGAGTAGCCTAACTGGGAGACATCCCCCACTAGGGGCAGACTGACACCCCACACCTCACACAGTGGAGTACACCCCTGAGAGGAAGCTTCCAAAGCAAGAATCAGACAGGTACACTCGCTGTTCAGCAATATTCTATCTTCTGCAGCCTCTGCTGCTGATACCCAGGCAAACAGGGTCTGAAGTGGACCTCAAGCAATCTCTAACAGACCTACAGCTGAGGGTCCTGACTGTTAGAAGGAAAACTAACAAACAAGAAGGACACCCACACCAAAACCCCATCAGTACATCACCATAATCAAAGACCAAAGGCAGATAAAACCACAAAGATGGGGAAAAAGCCGGGCAGAAAAGCTGGAAATTCAAAAAATCAGAGCACATCTCCCCCTCCAAAGGAACACAGCTCATTGCCAGCAATGGATCAAAGCTGGATGGAGAATGACTTTGACGAGTTGAGAGAAGAAGGCTTCAATCCATCAAACTTCTCAAGGCTAAAGGAGGAATTACGTATCCAGCACAAAGAAACTAAAAATCTTGAAAAAAGTATGGAAGAATGGATATCTAGAATAATCAATGCAGAGAAGGCCATAAACAAACAGACAGAGATAAAAACCATGACATGAGAAATACGTGACAAATGCGCAAGCTTCAGTAACTGACTCGATTAACTGGAAGAAAGAGTATCAGTGATTGAGGATCAAATGAATGAAATGAAGCGAGAAGAGAAACCTAAAGAAAAAAGAGAAAAAGAAATGAACAAAGCCTTCAAGAAGTATGGGATTATGTGAAAAGGCCAAATCTATGTCTGATTGGATGCCTGAAAGTGAGGGGGAAAATGGAACCAAGTTGGAAAACACTCTTCAGGATATCATCCAGGAGAACTTCCCCAACCTAGTAAGGCAGGCCAACATTCAAATTCAGGAAATACAGAGAATGCCACAAAGATACTCCTCGAGAAGAGCAACTCCAAGACACGTAATTGTCAGATTCACCAAAGTTGAAATGAAGGAAAAACTGTTAAGGTCAGCCAGAGAGAAAGGTCGGGTTATACACAAAGGGAAGCCCATCAGACTAAGAGCAGATCTCTCGGCAGAAACTCTACAAGCCAGAAGAGAGTGAGGGCCAATATTCAACATTCTTAAAGAAAAGAATTTTCAACCCAGAATTTCATATCCAGCCAAACTAAGTTTCGTAAGTGAAGGAGAAATAAAATCCTTTACAGATAAGCAAATGCTTGGAGATTATGTCACCACCAGGCCTGCCTTACAAGAGACCCTGAAGGAAGCACTAAACATGGAAAGGAACAACTGGTACCAGCCATTGCAAAAACATGCCAAAATGTAAAGACCATCAATGCTAGGAAGAAACCACATCAACTAATAAGCAAAATAACCAGTTAATATAATGACAAGATCAAGTTCACACATAACAATATTAACCTTAAATGTAAATGTACTAAACGGTCCAATTAAAAGACAGAGTGGCAAACTGGATAAAGAGTGAAGACCCATCAGTTTGCTGTATTCAGGAGACCCATCTCACATGCAAGGCACACATAGGCTCAAAATAAAGGGATGGAGGAAGATCTACCAAGCAAATGGAGAACAAAAAAAAGCAGGGGTTGCAATCCTAGTCTCTGATAAAACAGACTTTAAACCATCAAAGATCAAAAGAGACAAAGAAGGCCAGTAAAGGGATCAATTCAACAGGAAGAGCTAACTATCCTGAATATATATGCACCCAATACAGGAGCACCCAGATTCATAAAGCAAGTCCTTAGAGACTTACAAAGTGACTTAGACTCCCATACAATAATAATGGGAGACTTTAACACCCCACTTTCAACATTAGACAGATCAATGAGACAGAAAGTTAACAAGCGTATCCAGGGATTGAACTCAACTCTGCACCAAGTGAACCTAATAGACATCTACAGAACTCTCCACCCCAAATCAACAGAATATACATTCTTCTCAGCACCACATCACACTTATTCCAAAATTGACCACATAGTTGGAAGTAAAAACCTCCTCAGCACATGTAAAAGAACAGAAATTATAACAAACTGTCTCTCAGACCACAGCGCAATCAAACTAGAACTCAGGACTAAGAAACTCAATCAAAACCGCTCAACTGCATGGAAACTGAACAACCGGCTCCTGAATGACTACTGGGTACAGAACGAAATGAAGGCAGAAATAAAGATGCTCTTTGAAACCAATGAGAACAAAAATACAACATACTGGAATCTCTGGGGACACATGTAAAGCAATGTGTAGAGGGAAATTTATAGCATTAAATGCCCACAAGAGAAAGCAGGAAAGATGTAAAATTGACACCCTAACATCACAATTAAAAGAACTAGAAAAACAAGAGCAAACACATTCAAAAGCTAGCAGAAGGCAAGAAATAACTAAGATCAGAGCAGAACTGAAGGAGATAGAGACACAAAAAACCCTCCAAAAAAATCAATGAATCCAGGAGCTGGTTTTTTGAAAAGATTAACAAAATCGATAGACTGCTAGCAAGACTAATAAAGAAGAAAATAGAGAAGAATCAAATAGACGCAATAAAAAATGATAAAGGGGATATCACCACCGACCCCACAGAAATACAAACTACCATCAGAGAATACTATAAACACCTCTATGCAAATAAACTAAAATACCTAGAAGAAATGGATAATTTCCTGGACACTTACACTCTCCCAAGACTAAACCAGGAAGAAGCTGAATCCCTGAATAGATCAATAGCAGGCTCTGAAATTGAGGCAATAATTAATAGCCTACCAACCAAAAAAAGTCCAGGACCAGATGGATTCACAGCTGAATTCTACCAGAGGTACAAGGAGGAGCTGGTACCATTCCTTCTGAAACTATTCCAATCAATAGAAAAAGAGGGAATCTTCCCTAACTCATTTTGTGAGGCCAACATCATCCTGATACCAAAGCCTGGCAGAGACACAACAAAGAAAGAGAATTTTAGACCAATATCCCTGATGAACATCCATGCAAAAATCCTCAATAAAATCCTGGCACACTGAATCCAGCAACACATCAAAAAGCTTATCCACCATGATCAAGTGGGCTTTATCCCTGGGATGCAAGGCTGGTTCAACATACGCAAATCAATAAATGTAATCCAGCATATAAACAGAACCAAAGACAAAAACCACGTGATTATCTCAATGGATGCAGAAAAGGCCTTTGACAAAATTCAACAGCCCTTCATGCTAAAAACTCTCAATAAATTTGGTATTGATGGAACGTATCTCAAAACCATAAGAGCTATTTATGACAAACTCACAGCCAGTATCATACTGAATGGGCAAAAACGGGAAGCATTCCCTTTGAAAACTGGCACAAGACAAGGATGCCCTCTCTCACCACTCCTATTCAACATAGTATTGGAATTTCTGGCTAGGGCAATCAGGCAAGAGAAAGAAATCAAAGGTATTCAGTTAGGAAAAGAAGAAGTCAAATTGTCCCTGTTTACAGATGACATGATTGTATATTTAGAAAACCCCATTGTCTCAGCCCAAAATCTCCTTAAGCTGATAAGCAACTTCAGCAAAGTCTCAGGATACAAAATTAATGTGCAAAAATCACAAGCATTCTTATACACCAGTAACAGACAAACAGAGAGCCAAATCATGAATGAACTTCCATTCACAATTGCTTCAAAGAGAATAAAATACCTAGGAATCCAACTTACAAGGGATGTAAAGGACCTCTTCAAAGAGAACTACAAACCACTGCTCAGTGAAATAAAAGAAGACACAAACAAATGGAAGAACATACCATGCTCATGGATAGGAAGAATCAATATCGTGAAAATGGCCATACTTCCCAAGGTAATTTATAGATTCAATGCTATCCCCATAAAGCTACCAATGAGTTTCTTCACAGAATTGGAAAAAACTGCTTTAAAGTTCATATGGAACCAAAAAAGACCCCGCATTGCCAAGACAATCCTAAGCCAACAGAACAAAGCTGGAGGCATCATGCTACCTGCCTTCAAACTATACTACAAGGCTACAGTAACCAAAACAGCATTGCTGGTACCAAAACAGAGATATACAGCAATGGAACAGAACAGAGCCCTCAGAAATAATACCGCACATCTACAGCCATCTGATCTTCGACAAACCTGAGAAGAACAAGAAATGGGGAAAGGATTCCCTATTTAATAAATGGTGCTGGGAAAATTGGCTAGCCATAAGTAGAAAGCTGAAACTGGATCCTTTCCTTACTCCTTATACGAAAATTAATTCAAGATGCATTAGAGACTTAAATGTTAGATCTAATACCATAGAAACCCTTGAGGAAAACCTAGGTAATACCATTCAGGACATAGGCATGTGCAAGGACTTCATGTCTAAAACACCAAAAGCAACGGCAACAAAAGCCAAAATTGACAAATGGGATCTAATTAAACTAAAGAGCTTCTGCACAGCAAAAGAAACTACCATCAGAGTGAACAGGCAACCTACAGAATGGGAGACAATTTTTGCAATCTACTCATCTGACAAAGCACTAATATCCAGCACCTACAAAGAACTCAAACCCTCTTGGGAGGGTTCTCTTACTCCAGGATAGAGAGCTGACCCCAGTGCAAGCCTCCCAAGGTCAGGGTGCCACTGAAAGAGAAATGGCCTACATTGTAGAGGCAGGTTAATTTTCTCAGACTTTCCAGTCAGGTAAGTCACTCCCTTTTGGTTGGGACCAAAGCCAGAGAGGTTACCCAAGTGGATGTGCTTCCTCATGAAAACCTGATGCAAGTAAACAGAGGTGCCCTCCCAGTGGACATATATCTCTAATATAATATATCTGTTAATAAGTGAAAGGCAAATTTAGCCCCCAAATCTGAAGTATGATGTATGTAGCATGGAGGCACTTCACTAAGAGGATGGAACAATCCTCAGGGGAAAGTTCCAGAAGAACATCTAGTGTTGTCCCTGAACTAAAAATGATAACTAATACGGGTACATAGATAACCTACTAGTCAGTGAAGAAGTTCAAATTTAGATAGCAGAAGGGTTGGTTAGAAAGATCAAATGGAATTTGCTGCAATTTGATTTTTGTTTCTTCTCCCAGTTTGAATTACACAAAAGCAAATAGGAGCAGTCAGTTGTTAGCATCCTTCATGCCACTAAAGAATGTTTCTGCCAAATTACATGGCATCTACATGTAGTTTTGAGGATATATTTCATTTCTTTTTTGATTCATTGACATATTGCCCTTATATTTTAAAATATTTTATAGAGATTATAATTTGAGGATTAGAGCACATAACAGAAATAATCTTTGATTAGGTTTGCAAGCAAATATTATAATTTAAAATATAATTTAGATCATAAGAAAATGTTTGTTTACATTTTTCAATACTTGACTATAATATTCAAAGTGATTATTACATAGCAAGTAGAGGGAAATTATATTACCGTAAATACAGTCAGTACATTAAGAAGAAAAAACTAGGCCGGGTGCGGTGGCTCACGCCTGCAATTCCAGGACTTTGGGAGGCCGAGGTGGGCGGATCACGAGGTCAGGAGATCGAGACCATCCTGGCTAACACGATGAAACCCTGTCTCTACTAAAAATACAAAAATTAGCCGGGCGTGGTGGCAGACGCCTGTAGTACCAGCTACTCGGGAGGCTGAGGCAGGAGAATGGCATGAACCCGGGAGATGGAGCTTCCAGTGAGCCGAGATCGCACCACTGCACTCTGGCCTGGGGGACAGAGCGAGACTCTTGTCTCAAAAAAAAAAAAAAAAAAAAAAAAAGAAAACAAAAAACTAATATTTAGAATTCCAGTATTAATTTGGGTTATACAAGATATAAACATATTTCTTACTGGAATAAATAGATTACACATTATCACATTAATATGTGATTTTATTGCCAGAAGATAATTCAAAAAGAAAAATCATTATTTTTAATAATTAAGAATCTAAAAAACTTACGTGGCTCGTACTTTTTACTCCCCTCTTTAAATGCTTATTGATTTTATATTGTCTCCAGAATTTAATAAAAATTCCACAGTAAAAAATTATTGTGCTGGCCAGGCGTGGTGGCTCACAATGTAATCCCAGCACTTTGGGAGGCCGAGGCAGGCAGATCACGAGGTCAAGAGATCGAGACGATCCTGGCTAACACAGTGAAACACTCTACTAAAAATACAAAAAATAGCTGGGTATGGTAGTGCATGCATGTAGTCCTAGCTACTTGGGAGGCTAAGCCAGGATAATGGCTTGAACCCGGGAGGCAGATGTTGCTGTGAGCCGAGATTGCGCCACTGCACTCCAGCCTGGCGACAGAGCGAGACTCCATCTTAAAAAAAAAAAAAAAAAATATATATATATATATTGTTCTGTTTGTTTCCTTTTTGTACCATATTTGTTCCTGGTTTCTTCCCTCCCATTTTTTACCTTCTTATGGTTTAATTATATACTTAAAAAGATTCAACTTTTCTCCTTAGTTGGCTTATTAGTTGTAATTATTTGCTGTATTTAGTGGTTATTTTAGAGTTCACAGTATACAGCTTTAACTTATTACAGTCTACCCCCAAGTGATAGTTTAGAGCTTTGCATATGTTTTCAAGTTCACTGATCTTTCTCTGTTTGATGTGTTGTCTATTAATAATTTCATTCTATGTATTTGCCCTCTTTGATGTTGTAATTTTAACCTGTGGAAATTTCATTTGGGTCATTTTAAATTTTGTTTATATCTTTTTTTTTTTTTTTGAGATGGAGTCTTGTGCTATCATCTGGGCTGGAGTGCAATGGCGCAATCTTGGCTCACTGCAACCTCCGCCTCCCAGGTTCACGGGATTCTTCTGCCTCAGCCTCCCGAGTAGCTGGGATTATAGGCACCCGCCACCACACTCAGCTAATTTTTTTTATTTTTTATTTTTTGTATTTTTAGTAGAGATGGGGTTTCACTATGTTGGCCAGGCTGGTCTTGAACTTTTGACCTCATGATCCACCCACCTCGACCTCCAGAAGTGCTGGGATTATAGGCGTGAGCCACCAGGCCCAGCCTCTATATCTTTACTTAACATGTTCAATGTTTTCTTAACTGCTTCAACAAATGGAATACAATTATAAGAACCATATTATGTTTTATGTATTTTAGGTTTAATATATTTGACTACCCATTCTATTATCTGTGTCATTTCTGTGTCAATTTTGATTTATTTATTTTTTTCTCATTATAGATTATATTTCCCTGCTTCTTTGTATTCCTGATCATATTTTAACATGAGACATTGTGAATTTTACCTTGGGTGCTTTATGTTTTTGTAGTCTAAAATATTTTTAAGCTTTGTTTTTGGACAGAGTGAATTGGGAACTATTTGATTCTTTGTGGGTCTTGCTTTTAAGTTTTGTTAGCAGCACTAGAGCTGCATTTAATCTAGAGTTAAGTTTCCCCCAATACTGAAGTAATTGTTAGTTCGTTGACTATGACCTTGATTATGAGGTCTTACCCTCTGGCTGTTGAGATAGGCATTATTTCTGACTCTGTTTGACCCCTGGATACTGTTTTCTCTAATATTTTCAAGTGATTCTTTACCTGACCTCGGGTAGTTTCATTTGTATGCATTGATTAGTACTTGACTGAATACTCACTGAGCCTTCTGCGTATTTCAACATTTTTCTCTTTGTAAAACTTTGTCCCAGTACTCTCTGATGTGAAGTCTAGCCACTTCTACTTCTGTGAACTGTCAGCTCTGCCTTCTCAACTCAGGGAGATGTCTGGGCTCTGTCTGGGTTTTCCTTCCTTGTGCCATACCCTAGAAACTTTCTTCAGACAGTAAGATGGGTAATCAAAAGACTCGCCTCTAGTTTTTTCCATCTTTTGGGGGATCACTGTCCTTCACTGCCTGATATTTATTGTTTTGAGTGTTACTGTTTCATGTATTTTGTCTGTTTTTTCATTTTTTTCAAGATGGAATGTAAATGTAGCCCCTATTATTCAGTCTTGAATGGTAGTGGAAGTCCCATTGATCAATTTTCAAGTGTTGCACAAAGCTTATATTCCAGTAGAAACCCCACTTGTTCATGATATGTTGCCCTTTTTATATATTGCTGGACTGGTTTTGTTAAGAGTTTGTTGAAAATTTTTGCATCTGTGTTCATATAGGATATTGGCCTGTTCCTTTCTGGTAGTGCCTTATCTGGTTTTGGTGTCGGGGTAATACTACCTTCATAAAAATAATTGAGAAGTGTTTTCTCCTCTTCTAGTTTCTGGAACAAGCTGTATAGAATTTATATTTTTTTTTATTAATGCTTGGGTAAATGTTAACCATGAAAAACTCTGGAACTAGAGTTAACTTTATTTTTTTTAATGACAAATTCAATTTCTTTAATAGATATAAGACTATTCAGGTCATCTTTTTCCTTTTTAGATTTGATATTTTGCATCTTCTAAAGAATTAGTCAATTTTGTCTAAATTGCCAAGATTGTTTCTATGGAGTGCTGAAGGCAAAAGCCCGACCAAATGTATTTAAGAGGTTTTTTGAAGAGTTTTGGTACAGAGGGTAGCACATAATGTGGTAATATCTGGAAAGAAGTGAGTTTCAGAAAAGAATTTAGATTTTTTAAATATACGGGAAATAAGAGAATATATAATGATGAGATCATCCCAGTAGAAAATTTTGGTTGCTCCATGCTTAATTTTTAGGGTCAGCGTGCAATCAAATTAGATAAAAGGTATACAAACAGGCTTCAAATCACAGGGTGGCATGCAAAAGAGAGTTTTAATTTTAATTTAGTGCACATTTTTCTTGATCTTTCATCCTTGCATCCTAGACCAATACAGATTACTGAGTTTTACCCAGGCAAGAACTCTTCCACCAGCTTACAAAAACAAATGGCCAGGTAATGGTTGATCTTCAGGTTTAATCCAAAATGAGCATTATCATAGTTAACAGGGGAGTTTTAATATTCATTATCATTGTCCCACTTTTCCCTACTTACTCTCCCATTTTGTCTCAAAAATGGGAAATGAAAAATTATGCTGATAATTTTTACTCAACTGTGAAAAGAGCCACTGAATAGAACTAACAGGATACTCTAATGCCCTTAAAAGAGGAGGAAAGGTGTTATCAGCTAATATGTAAACAGTTATGCAGTGGAGACAGGATGAGAGATGAGCCCTACTGGCTCAGATCAGTAAGTTATCTTGGTTTGGGAACCAGCCATCATGTGTAGTGCTGGGACAAGAGCGATCTAGGTGAAGCTTACTACAAATCCAAAATCTAGAGAGGGAAAAGAGCTTAATGTCATTCAGTGTACAGTGTGACAGAATACAGTGATGGGGCCATGTGTTACAAGATGAGCTCTCAGATGTGGTCGGGTCCAAATTATTAGGGACTTGTGGGCTGTGGTTAAAAATTAGATTTTGTTCTGTGTGATGCTAAATAGATGAATTTCTGTTTTAAAAAGATGACTTAGGCTGCTGCATAAAAGATGGATTGTAGCAAGCAAGAGTGGATGCTGACAGTAGGCTATTGTGGTGATTCTGAAGATGATGGTATTGTGAACTTGGGTGGAAACGAAGTGAAATAAATAGATTGGAGTGTATTTTGGAAGTAGAACTCAAATTTTGAAATCAGATTTGGGCTAGCATTTATCTGCAAACTACTTATATGACTTTGAACATTTTTTAAAACCTTTCCTACTTTATTTCTCATTTGCAGAATGGGGATTATTGGAAGATTAAAATAACATATAAAATATAAGGTTTGTCCCATAATGTCTGGCATGCATTAAGCACTCAGTAAATGGTAGCTATCATTCTTAACATGTTATTGTAGGCCCAAACTGATCTCTGTATGGTCCATTTCTGTCTCTATACCATAAAATATTGCTGCATTGTCACCAGAACTATCTTTATAAGTCACAGATTACATCACTTCTTTGCTTAAGAAACCACTTAATTTCTTCTGATCAGTATAAACTTCATGGCATACAGCAAAGATATCCATCCATCCGTCTTTGCATCTTCACTTCCCACATCATTCTTCTCCCATCTACTGTATGCACTGGAGTAGTGCTTCTCAAACGTTAATGTGCCTGCAGCTCACCAGGGCATCTTGTTAAAATGCAGACTCTGATTCAAAAGATCTGGATGAGGCCTGAGGTTCTGCATTTCTAACAAGCTCCTACAGATGTTTCTGCTCTCTGGACCACACTTAGAGAAGCGTAGCACTAAGTACTTAAAGTTCTTGCAAGGTTGTTTTGTGTCCCTGTAACTTTTACTCTTCTAATTAATCTGATCTCACTGTCTGAAATGACCTTTCCTCATTTCTCTGCTTAATGAAATCATTCTCATTTTCGAGACTTACCTAACTCAAAGGTCATCTCTGAAATTTTCTCCAAATACATTTAATTCACCACTAAAGCTTTCCAAATGTTTGCTTTCTCCCTTCCTCGTAGTATTTGGTAAATAGCTTGTATTACAGTGTGTCATTTTGTACCGCTGCTAATTTTTAGATTGTTGGTCTTCCTTAGAGGACAGTGCTCCTTGAGGTCAAGTTTTGTGTCTTTGTTTTTTTCAGCAAGTTGCACAGCTCCTTACACAAATAAATAAATGAATAAATAAAGCTGTATTGTGTATTTCTGAAAATGGCAAATCACTCTGTACAGCAAATGTTATTTCAGCAAATAGAAAATTGTGGGGTTTTTCAGCTTAAATTATTGATTTGGCATTTTTTTAAATGTAAAGCACTCCTTAAATTCTCTTCAGTCATTGTAGCTGGTCATCTAAACCAATTTTACATTCATTAGCAAGTCAGTGTATTACATTCATTAGCAAGTCAATCATATTTCTTTTCCAGGTCAGAAAGCCTCAGGCTTTTCTTAGCTAATACAAAGCTGAAATTGATAAAGATTATACACACTGTGAGTAATCATTTCTTTTAACAGTGCTCCCGGAGAGTAACATGGTTAAAGAATGTTTGCCTGAAGCTGTTAAGAAATGAGGAATAAAATGGAAATCGAATTGTTTTTTAACATTTAAAGAATGTAAAAAGAAGAATAGTTATGTGACTTAATTTATATTTTAATATTTATAGCCACATTTTTTAAAGTTCATTCATGCTTTTTAAATATTATATTTATCTTACAGAGTAATTTATGAGTCACATTGGACCAAAAGTTTCTTCAGGGGATCCATGTGCAGTTAACTTCTATTTCATAAGAATCCTTTAGCTTTTATTAAATTTTCTCAGGGAGAGAAATGATGTTTGTTTCCTCTTTCTTAACCCTCCCAGTTCCCAACCAGGGAAAATCTCCTTGAAGCCAATTAGAACTCCTTGCTTACATTGTAACATAAAGTGAGTAGTGCTTTCCCTAAAATGGTGAAGCTAGAGATATGACTGTCTATCAGCAGGCGGGATGGCTTCGTTCTTAGCCTGATGAATTGTGCTTTTCCATACGCAGAACTCTTGGTGTTGCTGATTTCAGTTAAGTAGACTTTCACATTTTAATTTACATAGCATTAACACGTTTCCCTGAGAAGTGACAGTTTTATGGAGACATTTCCTTGTCTCCTCTCATGAAACTGGGAAAAAAAAATCCACAGAGCATTCATTTACACTTCTAAAAGTGATAGGCTTTGTTTTGCTGCCATTTTCATTGCACTGCTTCTGATCTTGCTATTTCTAATTAAAAAGATAATTTAGGTAATATAAACAATACTCTGGCTATACTAGAAGCTTTTTTTTTGGTCTGATAATGAAGGAGAAAAGTCTATTGGACAAAGGCTAAGGATATGCTCTCTATGTCTTGGCTTTCAAGAGGCCTTAGAGTCTACTGTGAGTACCTTCCTTTGTGGAACTTCTTCAAGTTTAGCTTTTATTACCCATCACTTAGTCCTACTTCAGCTCAGAGAGGGTACCCTAAAATCAATCACTTTGGAGGGAAGAGGGAATTTAAATTGGGTTTTGTAATGGGAATATTATTTTAGTATGAGGAGGGGAGTTAGTTGCTTATGCTTAGTTAAGAAATAATTGCCAGTGGAAGCCCAAGAATAGAGAGAATGTTAGGAATATTCTGGGGACAGCTCAGTCATCAGTTTTGTTGGATAGTAATAGATAATTGAAAAGGAAGCTTGTGACCAGATTGTTGAGAAACCTAAATGTGGATCAAGTCATTTGGACTTTACTTACTCAGTATATATTTTAAGTTACTGAATGACTTTTTAAAATGGTATGGATGATAGCCTTGTTAAATTTGGATGGGCAGAGGTATGTGACATCCTGGGACAATAGTGATAGCAAGTGAGAAAAGGGAGAAGAAAATTCTACAGATAAAACTGAGCCTTGGAATTCTGGCCCACATGTATAGTCTGGTCCATGAGAAGCTCACAAGCTCAGGTAGTAAATAGGCAATTATAGTAGCAGGAATCATTCTTTCTCCTGGGGAACAGCAATAAAAATATATAGCAATCATGGAAGTCAGAGGGCAGGGTCACAGTGCATGTCACAAAGTCTTCCCATTTAGCAGGTCCCTTGCCATTGGGGGACAAGTTGAGTGTACAATAATCAGTTAAAGAAAAGGGCTTATGATAGAGAAAGAGGACTAGGAACCCCTAGTTACTTATGGAGGTTCAGGGCGGATCTCAGTTCTATAGTTTGTATATGGGATAGAGTAGGATAAACTGAATGCGGAGGCTGGGATTTTAGGCCAGGTAACATGGCAGAAAGTAAAGAGGGAGACTAGAGCCAGGAGCCAGAAGCTCAGTCTGATGGTTTAGAACAACAAGGTATGGCTGTATGATCACCCCAAGCTTATACCTAGTTCACTGCACCCTAGGTATGTTGGTGATGAAAGAGGCTGTAGGCTTGAGGTAATGGTAGTCCGTCTGTCGGTGCTGGATCATCAGACCTGGAGAGGCCAATCTGATAGTGGCAGTGAAGTTGTAAACTACTATGGGGCGGAACCTGCAGTAGTTAATTCAGCTCAGGGGAAGAAGCATGGAAAATGAAGCAGGGTATAGCAGATGTTTCATAAGTGTCTATCTCCTCTTGAAAGCTCTCCAGTGTTCTATATGATAAAGTTCTAATACAGTGGCCTGTGATGCAAGTCGCTGCACAATATTAATCAAATGGCTCTGTAATGTGTTATCTTTTTTTTTAAATTTATTATACTTTAAGTTCTAGGGTACATGTGCACAACGTGCAGGTTTGTTACATATGTATACATGTGCCATGTTGGTGTGCTGCACCCATTAACTCGTCATTTACATTAGGTATATCTCCTAATGCTATCCCTCCCCCCTCCCCCCTCCCCACAACAGGACCCGGTGTGTGATGATCCCCTTCCTGTGTCCAATGATCTCATTGTTCAATTCCCACCTATGAGTGAGAACATGCGGTATTTGGTTTTCTGTTCTTGCGAAAGTTTGCTGAGAATGATGGTTTCCAGCTGCATCCATGTCGCTACAAAGGACACGAACTCATCCTTTTTTATGGCTGCATAGTATTCCATGGTGTATATGTGCCACATTTTCTTAATCCAGTCTGTCACTGATGAACATTTGGGTTGATTCCAAGTCTTTCCTATTGTGAATAGTGCCGCAGTAAATATACGTGTGCATGTGTCTTTATAGCAGCATGACTTATAATCCTTTGGGTATATCCCCAGTAATGGTTTGGCTGGGTCAAATGGTATTTCTAGTTCTAGATCCTTGAGGAATTGCCACACTGTTTTCCACAATGGTGGAACTAGTTTACAGTCCCACCAACAGTGTAAAAGCATTCCTATTTCTCCACATCCTCTCCAGCACCTGTTGTTTCCTGATTTTTTAATGATTGCCATTCTAAATGGTGTGAGATGGTATCTCATTATGGTTTTGATTTGCGTTTCTCTGATGACGAGTGATGATGAGCATTTTTTCATGTGTCTGTTGGCTGTATGCATGTCTTCTTTTGAGAAGTGTCTGTTCATATCCTTTGCCCACTTTTTGATGGGGTTGTTTGTTTTTTTCTTGTAAATTTGATTGAGTTCTTTATAGGTTCTGGATATTAGCCCTTTGTCAGATGAGTAGATTGCAAAAATTTTCTCCCATTCTGTAGGTTGCCTGTTCACTCTGATGGTAGTTTCTTTTGCTGTGCAGAAGCTCTTTAGTTTAATGAGATCCCATTTGTCAATTTTGGCTTTTGTTGCCATTGTTTTGGTGTTTTAGACATGAAGTCCTTGCCCTTGCCTATGTCCTGAATGGTGTTACCTAGGTTTTCTTCTAGAGTTTTTATGGTTTTAGGTCTAACATTTAAGTCTCTAATCCATCTTGAATTAATTTTTGTATAAGGAGTAAGGAAAGGATCCAGTTTCAGCTTTCTATTTATGGCTAGCCAGTTTTCCCAGCACCATTTATTAGATAGGGAATCCTTTACCCATTTCGTGTTTTTCTCAGGTTTGTCGAAGATCAGATAGCTGTAGATATATGGTATTATTTCTGAGGGCTCTGTTCTGTTCCATTGGTCTATATCTCTGTTTTGGTACCAGTACCATGCTGTTTTGGTTACTGTAGCCTTTTAGTATAGTTTGAAGTCAGGTAGCATAATGCCTCCAGCTTTGTTCTTTTGGCTTAGGATTGTCTTGGCAGTGCGGGGTCTTTTTTGGTTCCATATGAACTTTAAAGCAGTTTTTTCCAATTCTGTGAAGAAAGTCATTGGTAGCTTAATGGGGATGACATTGCATCTATAAATTACCTTGGGCAGTATGGCCATTTTCACAATATTGATTCTTCCAATCCATGAGCATGGTATGTTCTTCCATTTATTTGTGTCCTCTTTTATTTCACTGAGCAGTGGTTTGTAGTTCTCCTTGAAGAGGTCCTTCACATCCCTTGTAAGTTGGATTCCTAGGTATTTTATTCTCTTTGAAGTTATTGTGAATGGGAGTTCACTCATGATTTGGCTCTCTGTTTGTCTGTTACTGGTGTATAAGAATGCTAGTGACTTTTGCACATTGATTTTGTATCCTGAGACTTTGCTGAAGTTGCTTATCAGCTTAGGGAGATTTTGGGCTGAGGCAATGGGGTTTTCTAAATATACAATCATGTCATCTGCAAACAGGGACAATTTGACTTCTTCTTTTCCTAACTGAATACCTTTGATTTCTTTCTCTTGCCTGATTGCCCTAGCCAGAAATTCCAACACTATGTTGAATAGGAGTGGTGAGAGAGGGCATCCCTGTCTTGTGCCAGTTTTCAAAGGGAATGCTTTCAGTTTTTGCCCATTCAGTGTGATATTGGCTGTGAGTTTGTCATAAATAACTCTTATGATTTTGAGATATGTTCCATCAATACCAAATTTATTGAGAGTTTTTAGCATGAAGGGCTGTTGAATTTTGTCAAAGGCCTTTTCTGCATCCATTGAGATAATCATGTGGTTTTTGTCTTTGGTTTTGTTTATATGCTGGATTACATTTATTGATTTGCGTATGTTGAACCAGCCTTGCATCCCAGGGATGAAACCCACTTGATCATGGTGGATAAGCTTTTTGATGTGCTGCTGAATCCGGTTTGCCAGTATTTTATTGAGGATTTTTGCATCGATGTTCATCAGGTATATTAGTCTAAAATTCTCTTTCTTTGTTGTGTCTCTGCCAGGCTTTGGTATCAGGATGATGTTGGCCTCACAAAATGAGTTAGGGAGGATTCCCTCTTTTTCTATTGATTGGAATATTTTCAGAAGGAATGGTACCAGCTCCTCCTTGTACCTCTGGTAGAATTCAGCTGTGAATCCATCTGGTCCTGGACTTTTTTTGGTTGGTAGGCTATTAATTATTGCCTCAAATTCAGAGCCTGCTATTGGTCTATTCAGGGATTCAGCTTCTTCCTGGTTTAGTCTTGGGAGAGTGTAAGTGTCCAGGAAATTATCCATTTCTTCTAGGTTTTTTAGTTTATTTGCATAGAGGTGTTTATAATATCCTCTGATAGTAGTTTGTATTTCTGTAGGGTCGGTGGTGATATCTCCTTTATCATTTTTTATTGCATCTATTTGATTCTTCTCTCTTTTCTTCTTTATTAGTCTTGCTAGTGGTCTATCGATTTTGTTAATCTTTTCAAAAAACCAACTCCTGGATTCATTGATTTTTTGGAGAGTTTTTTGTGTCTCTATCTCCTTCAGTTCTGCTCTGATCTTGGTTATTTCTTGCCTTCTGCTAGCTTTTGAATGTGTTTGCTCTTGCTTCTCTAGTTCTTTTAATTGTGATGTTAGAGTGTTAATTTTAGATCTTTTCTGCTTTCTCTTGTGGACATTTAGTGCTATAAATTTCCCTCTACACACTGCTTTAAATGTGTCCCAGAGATTCTGGTATGTTATATCTTTGTTCTCATAATTTCAACGAACATCTTTATTTCTGCCTTCATTTCATTCTGTACCCAGTAGTCATTCAGGAGCAGGTTGTTCAGTTTCCATGTAGTTGAGCGGTTTTGATTGAGTTTCTTAGTCCTGAGTTCTAGTTTGATTGCACTGTGGTCTGAGAGACAGTTTGTTATAATTTCTGTTCTTGTACATTTGCTGAGGAGTGCTTTACTTCCAACTATGTGGTCAATTTTGGAATAAGTGCGATGTGGTGCTGAGAAGAACGTATATTCTATTGATTTGGGGTGGAGAGTTCTGTAGATGTCTATTAGGTTCGCTTGGTTCAGAGTTGAGTTCAATACCTGGATATGCTTGTTAACTTGTCTAATGTTGACAGTGGGGTGTTAAAGGCTCCCATTATTATTGTATGGGAGTCTAAGTCTCTTTGTAAGTCTCTAAGGACTTGCTTTATGAATCTGGATGCTCCTGTATTGGATGCATATATATTCAGGATAGTTAGCTCTTCCTGATGAATTGATTCCTTTACCATTATGTGATGGCCTTCTTTGTCTCTTTTGATCTTTGATGGTTTAAAGTCTGTTTTATCAGAGACTAGGATTACAACCCCTGCTTTTTTTTGTTCTCCATTTGCTTGGTAGATCTTCCTCCATCCCTTTATTTTGAGCCTATGTGTCTCTCGCATGTGAGTTGGGTCTCCTGAATACAGCAAACTGATCGATCTTGACTCTTTATCCAATTTGCCAGTCTGTGTCTTTTAATTGGACCGTTTAGTACATTTACATTTAAGGTTAATATTGTTATGTGTGTACTTGATCCAGTCATTATGATATTAGCTGCTTATTTTGCTCACTAGTTGATGCAGTTTCTTCCTAGCATCAATGGACTTTACATTTTGACATGTTTTTGCAATAGCTGGTACCTGTTGTTCCTTTCCATGTTTAGTGCTTCCTTTAGGATCTCTTGCAGGGCAGGCCTGGTGGTTACAAAATCTCTAAGCATTTGCTTGTCTGTAAAAGATTTTATTTCTCCTTCACTTATGAAACTTAGTTTGGCTGGATATGAAATTCTGGGTTGAAAATTCTTTTCTTTAAGAATGTTGAATATTGGCCCTCACTCTCTTCTGGCTTGTATAGTTTCTGCCGAGAGATCTGCTGTTAGTCTGATGGGCTTCCCTTTGTGTATAACCCGACCTTTCTCTCTGGCTGCCCTTAACAGTTTTTCCTTCATTTCAACTTTGGTGAATCTGACAATTACGTGTCTTGGAGTTGCTTTTCTCGCGGAGTATCTTTGTGGCGTTCTCTGTATTTCCTGAATTTGAATGTTGGCCTGCCTTACTAGGTTGGGGAAGTTCTCCTGGATGATATCCTGCAGCGTGTTTTCCAACTTGGTTCCATTTTCCCCATCACTTTCAGGCACACCAATCAGATGTAGATTTGGTCTTTTCACAGAATCCCATATTTCTTGGAGGCTTTGTTCATTTCTTTTTACTCTTTTTTTTCTCTACACTTCTCTTCCTGCTTCATTTCATTCATTTGATCTTCAATCGCTGATACTCTTTCTCCCAGTTGATCAAGTTGGTTACTGAAGCTTGTGCATGTGTCATGTAGTTCTCGTGTTATGGTTTTCATCTCTATTAGTTCTTTTAAGGTCTTCTCTGCATTGATTATTCTCTTTATCCATTAATCCATTCTTTTTTCAAGGTTTTCAGTTTCTTTGCCCTGGTTACGTAGTTCCTCCTTTAGCTCTTAGAAGTTTGATCGACTCAAGCCTTCTTCTCTCAACTCGTCAAAGTCATTCTCTGTCCAGCTTTGTTCTGTTACTGGCAATGAGCTACGTTCCTTCGGAGGGGGAGATGCGCTCTGATATTTTGAATTTCCAGCTTTTCTGCCCTGCTTTTTCCCCATCTTTGTGGTTTTATCTACCTTTGGTCTTTGATGATGGTGATGTACTGATGAGGTTTTGGTGTGGGTGTCCTTTCTTTTAGTTAGTTTTCCTTCTAACAGTCAGGACCCTCAGCTGTAGGTCTGTTAGAGATTGCTTGAGGTCCACTCCAGACCCTGTTTGCCTGGGTATCAGCATAGAGGCTGCAGAAGATAGAATATTGCTGAACAGCGAGTGTTGCTCTCTGATTCTTTCTCTGAAAGCTTCATCTCAGGGGTGTACCCTGCCGTGTGAGGTGTGAGGCATTGGTCTACAACTAGTGGGGGATGTCTCCCAGTTAGGCTACTCAGGGGTCAGGGATCCCCTTGAGCAGGCAGTCTGTCCATTCTCAGATCTCAACCTCTGTGCTGGGAGATCCACTGCTCTTTTCAAAGCCGTCAGACATGGGCATTTACCTCTGTCAAGGTTTCTGCTGCTTTTTGTTTAGCTATGCCCTGTCCCTAGAGGAGGAGTCTACAGAGGCAGGCCAGCCTCCTTGAGCTGTGGTGGGCTCCACCCTATTTGAGCTTCCCAGGGGCTTTATTTACCTACTTCAGCCTCAGCAATGGCAGGCGGCCCTCCCTCAGCCTCACTGCTTCCTTGCAGTTAGACCTCAGACTGCTGTGCTAGAAATGAGGGAGGTTCCGTGGGCGTGGGACCCTCTGGGCCACGTGTGGGATATAATCTCCTGGTGTGCCATTTGCTAAGACCCTTGGTAAAGCGCAGTGTTAGGGTGGGAGTTACCCGATTTTCCGGGTGTTGTGTGTTCCAATTTCCTTTGGCTAGGAAAAGGAATTCCCTTCCCCCTTGCGCTTCCCAGGTGAGGTGATGCCTCGCCTTGCTTTAGCTCTCGCTGGTCAGGCTGCACCCGCGGACCAGTGCCAACTGTCCGACACGCCCCAGTGAGATGAACCCAATACCTCAGTTGAAAATGCAGAAATCACCCTTCTTCTGTGTTGCTCATGCTGGGAGCTGTAGGCTGGAGCTGTTCCTATTTGGCCATCTTGGGTGCGCCCTCAATGTGTTATCTTTTACAGTTCTCTACATGGACTTACTCTTGTAAGCAACTTATTTATACACTATTCTTGTGCACCTTATGCTCTCCATTTTCCATTCTTTTTCTAAAAATTTGTCTTTTCCTGGGTTACTCTTTCTTCTTTCTACTTATGAAAATTCTATAAGATCCAGGGCAGCCATGCACATCTCCCTTGTTTATTTCAGCACAAAGTAACCTTTTTCTAACACTAGACCTCTTCTTATCCATTTAATATTTGCTTACCCTACCTTCCTGTGGAATTTTTCATCTACATTTTTCTATGTAACAGGTTTATTTAGAATCTACTCAGGCACTTTGAAAGGTACTAGAGAAGAGTATTTTTTTTTTTTTTTTGGTAATAAGCTCCAATCTCTGAATTTTGTAAGTTACAAAAAATACTATACATTTTACTGAGTGAATTAGACTGCTCATGCTGCCAACAAAATACCATATACTGGGAGGCTTAAGCAATACAAACATTATTTCTTACAGTTCTGGAGGCTTGGTCATCCAAGATCAAGGTGACAGATAATTCAGTTCCTGGAGAAGGCCCTCTTTCTGCCTGAAGATGTGCCATCTCCTTGCTGTGTCTTCCCATGGCAAAGAAAACTCTCTGGTGTCTCTTCCTCTTCTTAGAAGGATATTCATCCCATTTTGGGGGCTCTACTCTTGTGACCTCATTTAAACTTAATTACCTCCCAAAGACCTTACCTCCTAATACAATCACATTGGGGATTAGGGTTTTAATGTATAAACTTGAAGGGTGAACTCAAGTATGTAGTCCATAACATTCCACCCTGGCCCCTCAAAATGTATGTCCTTTTCGCATGCAAAATACAGTCATTGCATCCCCTAATAAGATGATGCTTAATTCATTCCAGCATCAACTCTAATGTCCAAAGTCTCATCTAAATATTATCTAAATCATATATGAGTGAAACTCTAAGTATGATTCATTCTGATGCAGAATTTTTCTCCAGCTATGAACCTGTGAAATCAGACAAATTATGCATTTCTAAAATACAATGGTGAACTATGCACAGGACAGACATTTCCATTCCAAAGGGGAGAAATTGGAAGAAGCAAGGGGTAATAGGTCCCAAGCAAGTCCAAAATCTAGGAAGGCAAATTTCACTAAACATTAATAGTAAGGTGTGACTATTAATAATCCTCTTTGGTTTGATGCTGTGTCCTGTGGGCCCACTGGGGTGGCAGCATCACCCCATGGCTGGGTAGTATGTCCATGCCTTTTTTGGTAGGTGGAGCTACAGCTCTCTGCAGGGGCCCACCCACACTGCAGCTCTCTGCAGGACTGCAGTTTTCCCTTTGAAACTGACATGGAGGTACTCTTGCTCTCTGGGCCTGTACACTCTGGCCTGTGGTCATAGTGGCATTCCTGATGATATCTAAATAGCGTTTGTTGTCCTTCTTCCTTTTCTTGAAGGATGGTACATGTTCATGGCTGAATAGCTCTGTGGTCCCGTTTGTAGAATCAGAAAAACCGAGCAGACCTCTTTTATTCCCTCCCACTTTTTGTGTCCCCTTTCATTCAAACGGGCAATGTCTTTACTGGTATAATTCCATCTGTATTCCTGGCCTCTGCTGAAATGGCTGAATAAATTTATGAGCCACATTCATGATCTTTTTATCAAATGGTTACTCAGCCATACCCTTAATAGTCTCTTCTGAACAAACTCTCTCATGTTTTATAATAGAAATAGGCTGAGAGTTTTCCAGGTCTTCAAGTTCTGGTTCCTTTTTTCTTAACAACTACATCTTCAATTTATTTCTCTCCTGTCACATTTTATTATAAACAGCCAGGAGGAACAAAGCCGTTGCTTAAAAACTTCACCTAGAAATATTCTTGGCTAAATATTCAATTTTATTGCTTCCGAGTTCTACCTTTTGCAAAAAACTGGGACATGAACACAATTCAACCAATTTCCTTGCCATTTTATAACAAGGATGACCTTTCCTCCAGTTTCTAATAATATAGTCCTCATTTCTATCTGAAACATCACCAGAATGGCCTTTATAATCCATATTTTTGCCAACATTCTGTTCATGATTATTTATGTATTATGTAAGAAGATGGACGCTGTCTCTATAGCTCTTCTTTTTTCTTTCTGGCCCCTCATCAGAATCGCTTTTCATGTCCATATTTCTAGCATGCACCTCAAAACTCCTTTAGCCTTTACCCACTACCCAGTTTTAAAGCCACTTCCACATTTTTAGGTATTTTTCGCAGCATCACCCCACTTCTTGGTACTACTGGGACAAAACAATTCTAAATGTCGATGTGCCCAATAACAGAACTTCCAAATGCATGAAACGGAACTGATAGAACTGTAAGGAGAACCACATATGTCCACAATTATAAAGATTTCAATACCTGTTCTCAATAATTAATAGAAAGACGGAATATAAGAAAGTTTATAGATTTAATAATCATCAACCAACTTAACCTAATTGGCATTTATAGCACACTGCATCTAACAACCACAGAATTCATAGTCTTCTCTAGAGCACAAGGAGTCTTTTTAAGAGACATTATATGCTGAGCAGTAAAATGTATAGCGATTAAAATTAAGTATGTTCTCTGACCACAAAGGAGTTAAATTAGAAATCAATAATAGAAAGGTATTGAGATAAATTTCTTAATATTTGGAATCTAAAGAACATACTTTAAACCATAGGTCACAGAAATCAAAAGGGTGATTAATATTTTGGACTGAATGAAATTAAAACACAGCAGTTAAAATTTATAGGATGTAACCAGTGTGTAGAGAGAAATTTATAGCACTAAACACACACACACACACACGTGTGTCTGTTTGTCACCCGGGATGGAATACACACACATGTGTGTGTATGTACCCGGGGTGCAATCATGGCTCACTGCAGCCTTGATCTCCTGGACTCAAGCCATCCTTGCACCTCAGCCTCCCAAGTGGCTGGGACTACAGGTGCATGCCACCATGCCTGGCTAATTTTTGTAATTTTTTTTTTTTTTTTTTGAGACGGAGTCTTGCTCTGTGCCCCAGGCTGGAGTGCAGTGGCGCGATCTCGGCTCACTGCAAGCTCCGCCCCCCCCGGGTTCACGCCATTCTCCTGCCTCAGCCTCCCAAGTAGCTGGGACTACAGGCGCCCACCACCTCGCCCGGCTAATTTTCTTGTATTTTTAGTAGAGACGGGGTTTCACCGTGTTAGCCAGGATGGTCTCGATCTCCTGACCTCGTGATCCGCCCGTCTCGGCCTCCCAAAGTGCTGGGATTACAGGCTTGAGCCACCGCGCCCGGCCCAATTTTTGTAATTTTTGTAGAGACAGGATTTTGTCATGTTGTCCAGACAGGTCTTGAACTCCTGTGCTCAAGTGATCTGCCTGGCTGTCCCTCCCAAAGTGCTAGGATTACAGGTGTGAGCCACTGCACTCAGCCACTAACCACATATTTTAAGAAAGAAGAAATGTCATCAATGACTTAAGCTTTAACCTTAACAAACTATTAAAAAAAACTATTAAAGTAGCAAATTAAAGCTAAAGTTAGTAGAAGAAAGAACATAATGGAAATAAGGAAATAATAGCACAAATCAATGAATTTTAAAAAAGCAGAAAATTAATAAAAACCCAAATTGATTCATTGAGAATATCAATGAAATTGATAACACTCTAATAAGACTAATCAGATATTAAAAAGAGAAGATACATATGCCAATATCAGGAATGAGAGAGGCAGTATCAATACAGATTGTACAGATATTATACAGATAATAATGTTATGTATAATTTTGTGCTAATAATTACAATAACTTAAATAATATGGGCAAATTCCTTGAAAGATACAAATTGTCAAAATTCCTTCAAAAAGAAATAGATAACCAGAATAGTTCTGTATCTATTAAATTTATTAAGGGAATTGAATCTATAGTTAAAAACTTTCCCACAAAGAAAACATCATTTCCAGAGGCTTCTCTGGTGAATTCTACCAAGCATTTGAGGAAGAAATCATACCAATATTGTGTAAATTCTTCCAAAATTTGAAGAGAAGGAATGCTTCCCAACCTGTTCTATGAAGCCAGCATTACTTGATACCCAATCAAAGACATTACATAAAAAAGAAAACTACAGACCAATATCTATAATAAACATAGATGCAAAAATTCTTAACAAAATTTTAGAGTGTCAGTAATACAACACTATATAGAAGTGATAATACATCATGACCAGGATTAACCCAGCAATGCAAAGTTAAACATTTGAAAATTTATCAATTTAATACATCACGATTAGCTTAATATGTGAGAAAAAGCATTTGACAAATTCCAATATCCATTCCTGACCGAAACCTTTTAGAAAACTAGGAATAAAAGGAAAATTCCTTAATCTAATAGTTAGGTAAAATCTACAATTAAAATTATACTCCATGAAATACTGAATGTTTTTCTCCTTAAGATCATTGAAAGTTGTCTGCTCTTACCAGTTCTAGTCAATATTGTAGGTTCTGGCCAGTGCAATAAAGGGAGAAAAAAAGAGCAATGTTGGAGATTGGAAAGGAAGAAGTAAAACTGTCTATTCATAGGTGGCAAGATTGTCTTCAGTAGAATCTACAAAACCTACCACGGCTAATCTAGATTTGTAAATTTGCAATACACAAAATCAATATTCAAAAAGTGTGTTTTAATTCTATATACTAACAAGAAACCATTGGAAATTGAATTTTTAAAAATATCATTTTCAGTAGAATAAAAATGTAGCATATTTGGGAATAAATTTCACAAGAGATATGGAAGACCTGTATGCTGGAAACTACAAAACATTATTGAGAGAAATTAAAGAAAACCTAAATAGAATGCATCATTGCAGTGGAATACATGTTTCTGTCTCCCCAAAATTCATATATTGAAATCCTAACCTAACATGACAGTATTAGAAGGTGAGATCTTTGGGAGGAGATATAAAGGCAGAGCCCTCATGAATGGGATTGGCACCCTTATTGTAGAGGCTCCCTGGAAAAATCCCTCACCCTTTGGCCATGTGAGGTTGAAGTGAGAAGAGGGCCAACAGTGAGGAAATGAGTCTTCACTTGACACAGAATCTGCTGGTGTCTCTCAGTCCCCCAACTTTCAAAATGATGAAAAATAAATTTCTGTTGTTTATAAGTCTGTGGTATTTTGTTATAATGGCCCAAACAAACTAGGACGGTCTTCATAGATTGGAAAACTCAATATTTTTAAGACAGCAGTTTTTCTGAAATTGAACTACAGATTCAACACAATCACAATTAGTATCCCAAACAATTTGGTAGAAATTGACAGGTGCTTCTAAAATTTACAGAAATGGAAAAGCCTTAGGATGCCTAAAATAACTTTGAAAATTAAGAAAAGATTAGAAGATTTACACTGTCTGATTTCAAGGCATATTATGCAACAATGGTCATCAAGATGATGTGGCACTGGCTTAAGGATAGAGAGGTCAGTGAAACAGATTGGATAGTCCAGCAAATATCTCACACATACATGGCCTGTTGATGTTTTAGACAGATGCCATGTCACTTCAATGAGGAAGGGATAATTAGTTTCAACAAATGATGCTAAAAAATTAGAATCTATGCACAAAAAGTTAATTTTGACTCTTACCTCACAGCGAAAAATTAACTTGAAACGGATCACAGACCACATTTTCAAAATGTGTATATGACAAGAAGATGTAGCTAGAATATATAAAGAATTATCAAACTCATTAACAAGACACACAACTCACTTTTAAAAAGGACGAACAAATTTGAACAGACAGTTCACCAAGGAAGATATGTGGGTCACAAAAAAACACACGCAATGATTTTAACATCATTAGTCATTAGGGAAATTGCACATCAACACTACAGTAAGATAACATTGCATACTCAGAATCGCTAAAATTTAAATGACTAACAGTATGAACTGTTGGCAAGGGTGTGGAAAAATTGGAACTTTCATACACGGTGGGAATGTAAAATGCTATAACAATTTTGAAAAACAGTCTGATAGTTTTTTAAAAAGTTAGATCTAAACCTACTATATGTCCCAGCCATATCACTCCCAAGTATATGCCCAAGAGAAATGGAAGCACATATCTACACAAAGACTTATAAATGAATGTTCATAGCAACTTTACTTATAATAGCCAAAAACTAGAAACAGCGCAAATGTCCATAAACAGGTGAATGGATAAACAAATTACCATGTATCCCTACAATGAAATACTACTGAACAATATAAAAGAATTATAATACACCCAAGAATGGATCTCAGAATAATTATGCTGACTGAAAAAATGCAGACAAAAAATATATTCTGTCTGATTCCATTTATACAACCTTTTAGAAATTGCAAACTAAACTATTGTTACAGAAAGCTAATGAGTGGTTGTTTGGGATAGTCTTGGGGAATGGTGCATGTGGAGGTTTAGGAGGGATTGCCAAGGGGCAGGAGAAAACGTTCAAGGGTGATGAGTATGTTCACTAGCTCGATTATGGTTGTTTCATGTGCTCATTGAAATGTAAGCATTTGCCAAATAGTACACTTGAAATATTTGCAGTTTATTATATCTCATGCTCAGTAAATCTGTTTAAAATCTATCATTGAATCCTATTTATTTGTCTGCTTCTTTGGTCTGGATTATAAAACCGTAGAGTAAAGGGTCTCTATTTTGCTCAGACTGTGTGCTGTAAACAATAGAAAGATTAAAGAACGGCTAGAAACATAGCAGGGATTAATAAATATTTAACTTAAGAATAAATAAATGATCATAAGAATAAATTGTTTGAATAATAAAATTACTGCCTCAATGATAGTCTTGTTTATTTGTTAATTTTTCATGTTTGCATGATTTTACAATCTCAATTAGATTAAAATTGCTAAATTAGATTAAAAGTATCTCTGTTAACTGACCCAGAAAGCATTGATATAGCATAAATACTCAATAAAAGCTTGATCTTTATTGTGGGATATGAGTGACTACAACCTTACTTTAAGGCCACTTTATGCTTATAATAAATGTGGTCTGTACCAGTTGTTAACTATTTCATTATGATTCAGTCAAGTTTCACTTAATTGGAGTTTTGTTAAATGTTATGCAATTATTCTAAAAGAGTTACTAAGACCCTATGTAATTATTTATAGTTTGTTTTGGTAATTATTTATAGTAGTTTTCTTCAATAAAACAGTATTCTACTTTACTACCTTCGAAAGTATTTAAATATAGATTGTATAAACTTGACTGTTCATTAATTCTGAAATGATTTCATTACTATCTAATATTTATTACACTACATAGTATGGCAGATTTCAGATATCACTTGCAAAATCCTCAAACTATTGATGATGCATTTGGTATGGCTAGTATAAATTAAAATAGCTCTTATTTTAATATTTGTTGATGGATGTATCTTCTCTAATCCTCATATTCTTCATCTTAAGTTCTTAAACTGTGAAGATTTGTAGAAACATTATTATTTTTATTATTTTCTAGAAGTTTGCTGGTAAGTTTCTGGGATAATTGTGAGAAGATGTCAATGTGTGTATGAGGTCTGTATATTAATCAACTGCTTTTTATGTTAGTTGGAAGTGTGATTTAAAGTACCTTTTATTCATAAATTCATGACTGATGTACATATGTAAACTCTCACAAGATACTGCCAGAAAGAGATGAAAGGGGAAGTCAGGCCAAGCAGAGTTTGAATATGAAATATGAAGTGTCAGCTTGAAGGTCAAATGGAAAATTAGTGCTTGTCTACCAATCCTTTTGTACCACTGTCTTACTGATTTCATCATGTTGCAGTTTCTACTCTTGCATCTCTTACTTTTTGTTATTTTCTTACTTCTAGTTTCCATTTTCTTCATCCTCTTTGTTTCCCATTTACTATTGCTGCATCCAGTCTGCTCAGTGTCACTTAGAGATTGTCTTCAACTCAATGTGTCAAGTTAAAAGTCCACACATGAAATGTAGTCTGTTTTTTTAGTAGTCATTCTTTGTAACATAGACACAAGCTTTTTAAATTGGTTTTGTTTTACACTAAATTCTATCTTGTGAACCTTACTTTTTCAGAGTACATATAACTGTACTTGTTTGTTATTAAATAATCAATTTTTATAGATACTAATTCCCAATTTCCTCAGTAATCAAGGCCTTATGTAGTCATTGTATAGGAAATTTTCTAAAATCCCATTTGTAATGGTTTCTCCCTGAGACAGTGGAAAGGGACAATGAATATCAAGTCTACCTATGAACTACAGTTACTATGGTACAATAGAAAAATTAACAGCCTTAAATTAGTCAATGGGATCTGAGGTAAGAATGTTTTACTCTCCAGTGTCTTTTGCCTTTTTAGCAAGATAATCAAGATGGGTCAAGAATGATTAGGCCTAATGTGTGGGTTGTAGGAGCACATATCCTCCTTTCAAAATGCTTTCTCATTTTCATGGTGTTTCCATCACCCTCATATTCCCAATTCTAGAATAACTACACAGATCTTTCTGTAGGGAGGTAGGAAATGCAAGGCTATTAATGACCTTAAGCCTCCAAATTATTTTGAGGTTTCTGTCTTCTTAATAGCCTCCTGAAGACCTCTGCTGCACTACAAGGTGGAACTCCAGTCATTAGGTACTGGAAAGATTCCATTGGCATCTGTGTTTCTAACGTGTTGGTGTCTGGGATGCTGCCTGAGATAAATAAAATAGATCACACTTACTGGGCACTGACTGTATGTCCAGCATCGTTCTACATGTTTTATGCCTGTTACCTCCTCCAATGCTCAAAACAACCCTATGTGATAGAGTATGCCCTTTTTACAGATGATGAAACTGGATCACAAAAAGGATAAGTAGCTTACATAAGATGAAGTAGCTGGTAAAGAAGAGATCTTTGAACCTTTAATTTTTGATTTTAGAGCTCCCACTGTGTTAACCACGATGTTATTGAGGCCTCTGACCATACCGCAATTACTATCTTTAGATACTGTTGTGTCACTTTTTCAAAGATCCTGCCTATCAAAGATGGGGAAAGCAAATAACTTCATTTTTTGCTATCTAACCAATAGAAACAGTCTCCAAATAGCAATAACCAAATAATCTGACAAAAGGATATCACCAGTTAGTATTCACTCTAGATAAAGAAATGCAAATTGTTACAGAGCTTTCTTCACTGTCATAAACACGAAAACTATAGGGAAGGGAAGGTGGACCATACCAATGACTTGAGTTTGCTACATGTACTTGTGCTTCTTTTCCCTTCAAATTAGATGTCAAGATTAGTTCACCGATTCTGATTCATTGTCATCCTATCTAACTTTATCCAACCAATTTATGTTTGTCATAATACTTTTGTGTATATGTAAAATAGAAAAAATGGCCTCTATTAGTGGAATTTTTGTTAAACTAGGTTTAGGATCAACAAAAGGGGAGAAACATGCCTTTGAATGTCAAGTATCTCCCAGTGAGAATGCATCACTTTTTTTTATGAATGTCAGATTGGTAATGGCAACACAAAGACTGAAATCTACTTTGTTTTCTTTATTGAGAGTCTTTATAGCCTGTCTTCTGAAATAGCAATGATTGGAATTATTCTTAGGATTCTGCCACATTTCAACTTTTTTCCATTTTATATCTGTTCTTTATTTGTTTCATTTAATTCTTGCATTCCAGACTGTTTTATCCACAAATGTATTACTTCGCAAAAATCAAGGATTGTTATTCATTGTGGAGATTCATAATGTTCTTCAACCTTTTGTTTTGTTTGACTTGTTTACTTCACTCACATATTCTAACCAGCAATATCCTAGGAATTTTTATGTCAGGTATTTAGACATAGAACAGAATTCCAAGAAGTAAATAAAAATTTTATCTGCATCCCATAATTCCTACCACTAGAACAGTTCCCAGGGTCTGATTTGACACAGGTGGGCCTTAAAGAGGGTTGGCCTATTTCCAAGCCATCTCCTATATTCATAAAAAAAATTCATGAAACAATTATTTCAGTGTCAATTATGGTCCATATGGGCGATTATGCTTAACTGACTTCAAGAATGTTCCTTTTCTGTATTTTCATCCAAATGGTTCATAAATACATGGCAGCCTATCCATGTATTTGAGTGAGAATAATGCTGATTTGACTGTATCTTTTAGGATAAGTGATGAGGTTTTTTTTTTTGTTTTATTTGATGGAAATATTTAATATTTTTAAATGATGAAATATGATAGAAAACAGTGAATCAAAGATATGAGCAATTTAAAATACACCTGTATCAAACTATACCATATACTCCATAAATACATATACCTACCATGTACCCACAAAAATTAAAAGATGTAAAATCCTTAGAAAATCTACATTTCGAAAGAAAAATAAGGAAAGCAACATATGTACTAGCTGGACATAAATTTGTACCTGTTTTCCAGTGGCTTTTTAGATTCTTTGACACTAAAACATAAAACACTAATGACAAGCATTATTATATAGTAAAGTGTTATATCATAAAGATGTCCCAAGTACTTTTGCTTTCTGGCATTACTTTTTATCTTTTGGGGGGACATATATGAGATGTATTACTAAACCCTATCTCAAGCATTGTGAGAGGCATATGACTCTGTCCATTATTTCTATTGATTCTTGGTTTGGGGTGGCATAATTTTTAGTCTGTTCTAAACTCCTGTTCCTATAGATGTCTCAATCCTCAATTGTTATTTTCTTTAGGTTCTGACCTTGTGCTCTGCTTCTTTCTTAAGTATAGGACCCAGATGTGGTTTTCCAGTTCCCCAAAGTTATAATGCAACAAGTTTACCCATGTAACTGTCTTGGGTTTGATGGATAACATAGGGAGTTTAAACACAGAAAGAACAAAAACTCAACTTAGAACAGTAGTTTTTAAAAGTCCTCTGGCCATGCTGACTAGTAGGAATTTCTCACTGGCCATCTCTTTCCTTGGTTGTCATTTTTCTGAATGTTATTCTCCCTCTATCAGATACTTCTCTCATTTCTAGGATTCAACTAACTGGCTGCTATATCTCAGTCATCCCTTGACCCACCAGTGGAAAAAGTAGACATTTTTTTCTAAACAAAAAAACCCAGGTTTTTCACATTAACTGATTAGTCCAAGGAAATACAAAAATATTCTAGTAAGTAAACAAAGAAATAATAAGTGAAATATTTCATTAATGTATTTTACATATTAGGATGCTGAGCAATTTTGTGGAGCACATCATGCTGACAGTGGAGTTGGTTTCCCGCTGATAGCCAAGAGGCTGTTGGCTGCTGACAGCAGTGCCCATCCTGACTGATTGGTACCCACACCCAGCAGTTATTACATACTTTGAATATCATCTCTGGCTATATCTATTTCTTATTTAAAATAAAGGCATGCATTAATGTATGATGAGTTTTAGTTTTTTTGTTAGGTACTTCATTTTTTACTTACAGTTGACCCACCTCGGGCTGCTTTGCTTGCTGTCAATCAAAGATTGATAGTAATGATATGTCTTAAAGAAACAATAAATATATGTAAGAAAACTGTCTAGTGAAATACATCACTTGCTCTTTTCTTTTTTCCCAATCTTCCTATCTGAAGATCAAGTTGCAGATTTACATGATTTTGTCAGTGGCACATGGATCAGAATTTAGCATTTGAAAACATTTACATATAAGTTTTAGAAAACATTTAGCTATTTCTGTGTTTTCTATCCTGTGAGATTTTTGATAAGTTAAAAAATCTCAAAGCTGATCTGAGTTACTACTGCTATGAAAACTGAAAAAACTAAAATTTCACTGTGGATAACATATTGAAGCATATTTGTTTAGATTCTTCTTTTAGCTGATTTTCGCTGGTTTAAGTATAAACTTCTAAAAGCAGGCATAGCAATATCTCAATCAGATATATCATACTAGGAGTCTAACTCGTAGAATGTTTACTTTAAGATTATATGTTTGACTCAATGTTTATAACCCCAGAATGTTTGAACCTTATTTCCAGAAATCAGTCTATAAACTTAAGGAGATGAAAATATTTTTGTTTAAAAAAAAATGCCATCTCTCCCAGGTATATAGTAATTATAATCTCTTAGAAGCAAGGTCTCTCCCCCTTTTTTTTAATTTGGAAAATGTGGGAATAGGATGAATGCAATTCTATGGCAAATTAATAGCCCTGAAAAAGTAACTACAAACACATTTCTGGTTTTCTGCTGCTGGTAAAGATGTCTGCTGCTGGTTCCATTTTGATGAAGGTGCTGACATTATCACTGTGGAAAAGGAGCAGTAGAAAGGCTGCCATCTTCTCTTTTAAAGCTCTGTGTTACTCTTTACAGTTAACACTTTTTCAAATTCCAGGTGTAAAGGCTCAGATGAACAGTGAAGAAATTCCAAGATACCTATAGAAAACAAAATTGTAGCCCATGTGTCTTTATAATATCTCAAAACTCTCAAGATATATAACATGAATATTCTTTTTTGCACATTTTAACATCTCTGGAACAAGGTTGTGTGTTGTGGGGGCCCTGATTTCATCACTGCCTGTCCATGTGCATCAAAAACTTGCAGAATGAATGTCAGCAGCTTGGAGAGAAATTCCAGGAACAGCACTGCATCAACAGCACTCTTACTGCCTAGAGAACAGTATTGTGTGGTAAACAAATTTGAGTTAAAAATACTTGGGAAGACTAAACCCAAAATGTGGGTAAACTTCAGGAAGACCTTAACCAATTTGTTTTGCTTATATTATAATTTTTACAAAGGCCTAGGAATGATATAAGATAACCTAAAGTTCAATAAGTACTAAAAAGAAAAAGAACCTTTTCAATAAGTATGAAGTGAAAATTCTGGGTTATAGAAAACATTGTACTATAACTTCTTTAGCAGTATTTTCCCCCCATGGTACATAAAATAATAGCATCCTCACAACCAGTACCGTACCGTGATTCTGATACACACACAGATTGTGGGAATACAGAATTCTTAAATTGCTAATTTTAGCAAAATGTTTGTCGTTATGTTTTTTAAAGGGGTGATATGAGTCATACCCTATCAAAGGAGGCATTAAAGCATGTTTAGGAGAGACTGGAAAATTTTAAAAGGATTTAAAATATCCTTTCATTCCATAAATAACATTCTTTTTGAGGACTACTTCCAAATATGTTCTTTAAAAGTGAACTTCAAAGTCTGACTTTGGGCCATAAGTAAACACTTTGTCTGTTTATTATAGACAATCATTTTGGAGGGTTTTGAAGTTTATTTTGGAAGAGGATTTAGCATTCTGTAAGTTTATATTTAAGATTGAAATATTGACTGATAGTTTTTCCTGAGGTGTAATAGACATAATAAGTGCCTAGCAACATTCAATATTTTTAGAGTGTTTGCCATTACTGTATTTGATGATTATTCTCTTTAGAAAATCCCTCTAATCCCTCTTTTGAAAGAGGAACCCAAAATTACCTCTAAATCACTTCACTGTCTATATGTAATCTATAATTTAATATTGCTAAGTGAATACAGTAACACTTCATTTTCCCAGCATTGCCGAAAATTTGTTGTGTATCAGTATATCTCTTGGATAATTGAAGGATAGAAATGTAAATTCCAAACCTTAAACTTTTTTTCTTTACATTTCTGATAGAAATATTTCTGTAACACACCTTGCTGTTATTCTTAGATGTAGCATACTGAAAATTGAAACTAAAATTTTGTCTTATGTGGCAGTTTCAAGAGAGAAACAGCTTCATTTGTTGATGCATCTTTGGTACAGAATGGGTAGTAAGATAAGTGGAAGCAGTCAGTGGAAATGGACTGCACTCAAAATAAATGAACTTTTGCCTTCTCTTGGAGACATGGACACATTCTGAGTATCAGTTATAGCAAACACTGGGGGTTTTCTGCCTCTGGATTCCATTACCACCTCAGGCACAGGACTCTCAAATGTGCATCAGTTCTGTAATCTTGCTGCACGATTTGACAGAGAGTTCAAATGTATTCTGACCGATGCTTGGATTAAGCATTGCCTCATGTTGCTTCTCCTCCTCACTGTCTTCTTTATACTCATGGCACAGCTTCTGTTTTAACTGTCCAAATTTGAAATCTTGGCAGAATCTGTGATTTTTCTCCATGTTCAACCTTCCAGCTAGGTCTGTCAGTTGTACCTCTGCTTACCTGTTTATATCTCTACTCTCTCTACTCTGTTAAAAAGAAAAGACTTACCATTGCCATTGCCTGGAACATTTTCATTTGCCTTATGAATGTTGACTAGGTCTCCAGTCTCTTCAGTTTCTTTCGGTGTGTTCAGCACAACTGACAGATTACCCTGCTCATGGCACAGCTGCGATTGCCACTTTCTTGTTCAAATATCTTAGAAATTCCCTGTTTTTTTTTTTTTTCTTTTAAAATTATCTTTTACCAAATAATAAAACGCAATTACCAGCAGAGGCCCAATACCAACTTCCATTGGGTCACATATGGATGAAAGGATATGGAAGTATTCTGGCATTGAGCACCACAGTCCTTTCCTACAAATCATCTGATTAGCAACCTGCTGTAAAATATCCTTGGGAATCAGGATCAAATGTAGCACTCTTCCATTTCCAGGATAAATCATTACTTGGGAAATCTGCTTTATATACCCTTTAGAAACCACTTGAGATCCATTGACCTTTCATAGCTTATCTACACATACTATGAATACTTACCTACAAATACTATACATTTCTTCAGCAACTTGAGACGTTACTGAATCCTTTCAAAGCCCTCAATTCTTCTGATTGTGTATTCATTTCTATATTCATGTGTTTTTCACAATTTTAATTGAAATACTATTATGCATAGGTGTGCCAGGTGTTATAGACACAGAAACAGATGATTTTGCCCTTACAGAGCTTATAGACTAGCCGTTCTTATTACTTTGGGTTGAAATTCATACACTTTTATTGTATATTCTATTTTTAGAATTTGAAAGTCTTTTTGCTTATAAAAGAAAAATAGATTCTATTGTTTGTTAGCAAATTACCCCTTTCCCCAAGTTAGTAAGCTTCTTCCTTTCCTGTCTTTTCTTATTGCTTCAAATATGATGGAAAAATACTTTTTATTATCCTAATTGTCTTTCACAAGTCTCAGCTCATCTTGAATGTAGCACTTTTAACACTGATTTAAAACATACTCCTCTCTGTGTGTGTGTGTTTGTGTATATGTATATATACATATATATATCTGTGTATGTTTTTTAACTTTATAGTGTATCATGTATTTTTTATCTAATTAAATATATTCTGAAAACATGCTATTTAATGTCTGTTTAATAGTCTATCTTATTTAAGTATATCCTATGTGAGGTTATTTGGGTTCAGTCCAATTTTTTTTTTTTTTTGCTTCTGCAGCAATTTTAAACACTGCTTCTGTGAACATCTTGGTACATAATTCTTTGCCTGCATTTCTGATTATCTCCTTACGCAATACTCTAATGTCCAAATAGTGTCCAGTTCTTGTGCTCAGGGACTAAATAGGCTGGATGTTTTTCAAATTGATGTCCAGTGAATATTTTTCACTCCATGATCTCTAGAACTTTTTGGATGACCAACTAGCTAGAGTGTTGCCCATCTGTGCCTCAAGATCTTCCATGTTCCCCTCCAATTTACAGCTTTGCTGCCTAGGTATCTGTAAGGACAGGGGAAGCAAGGTAAGGACCTACACATTGCTGGGTAATGATGGTAGAGGGTAAACCGGAGTATGCATGCCTATGTGTGTACATGTGTGGAAGGTAAAGGGGCTATTGATGCTGAAGGCAACCAGTTTATGATTTCCTGTGAGTTTAGGAAATGGTAATATACAGACTTTTTAGACTGATGCTGAATATTAGCTTAAAAAACCTTGAAACCCTAAGCCCAAAAGCTTGGCCAACTATAGTAAAATATTTTGTCTCATTTTTATTAGTATTTATTTAGTCTTGCTACTTTTTTCTTATTTCTTCCCTCTTTTCTTTATGTAGCATTTGAGATAATGAGTAAATTATGTAAACTATGTATGTTATTTCAGTTTCAATCTTACATTATTGCTTTTAGCCTGTAGCTCAAATCAGGATCAATTGAAGGTTCTTATTTCAAAGAGGGTCCTTAAAGGCATACATTCAGTCATTTATATGGGAACTCCTTCCAATTTTAACTGATTAAAAAAATTGAATGCTATAATATCCCTTTAAGCTCCTCTATTTGGTTTACTCTTCCTGTTATGACGACTGACTTTTCATTTGTATGAAATTTCTAGAATTTAATATTTCAGCTTTGTTTTCTTTGGGATAAAGGAGCAGGATGTTATTCTACTCATATGGTCTCAGTGGATTATATAGAGGGATTATTGTATAGAACTATGTTTCTGACATCTTGTGGAGGGGGCTTTCTTTGTCCATGTTGACCTCTTTGTCTCATGAGGCATACTGTTGTAACTGAATTGTTGGGTCTAATTCATACCAGGAAATACATGTCTTATGTGGCCACTGTGTGTTGCTGCAATGTGTGAGCTGAGAAAGCTATTGGGCTGTAAGTTTTCCTTTAGAATGTTTGCAGAACCCTCAGGTGCTATTGAAAGTGAAGGATAAGACTGATCTCAGGAAAACAAAGGTTTTATTACACTTTCTCAAGTAATGAGGCTATCTAGAGAAAATAAAAAACAAAGCAGTAAAAGTCGTACGTGTGGTGCCATGTGCCAACAAGATAAATGGCTGACCAAATATAAAAAAGGCCCCAGTGGGTCGCTGCTAGCCTAAGGTTATCTCCTCATGCTGCTGTGGATCTTCCAGAGGAAAAATCAAACACCTGCATCACATCAAACAAATATATGCACCTGAGGTTTGTGCATTTTCCCCCATTAACCTGGCCTCTATTTTCAGATAAATACAGTAGGCTATAAAGGTTGAAAATTAAACATTGGCTTGCAGCAGATGAAGTGTCAGATGCTTGACTAAGCTACCGCATTGTCATCATTATCCTCATCTTATTTTGGACCTACAAATTAAAGGCAACAGTGGTTAAGTTTCACTAGAGATATTGCAATGTTATACTCATATAATAGCAATTTTGTGAATAAAAATTTTTATTTTTCACCTGACTCTATGTATATCTAAGGTTTGTTACTAAAGCAGCACTCTCAAGTTCTTGAGTGTTCTTATTGGGTTAAAATGTCTGGATAGACCTAAGATAAAGTATCACGCCACTATGACAGTCTACTGCATCTATGTTCTTGTGAAGCAGCAAACTGGCGAAATTGTCAAGGATGGACCTGAAGAAGGTCAGTAGAGTGACCACAGTTGACAACATTGAATCTAAAATAATACATTTCCAGCTTCATTTTCTTTATATTTCTACCCTGGGATCACAGCAACTGAGCTATAGCACTGGCAACATTCAGAGTACTGTCCCTTTTTGTTGAACTCACAAGAAATGTATTGGACCTGAGCCTTTTGGATTCAGGAGGGATACTTGAGTCCATACATAAGGTGTAAAGAACTGTTACACTCCATTTCCAGAAATTTTATAGGAATTATTTTATAGTAGCAGGATACTCTGAGAATAATCCCAATATTTATAAAAACTTAATGGCTAAAACATAGACTCAAACTTCCATTTTAAAGGTTTAAAATTTTTTCCTAAAATTTAAGAGTAGAAAATGAAATTTGATCTTATCTTTGGAGAACTCTTTCACCACATAAAATATTCTTTTAAAACTCCCTGTAAGGGACCTTCATCACCTGCAGAAAAAAAAAAAAAAAGCATTCTAAAATCATTTTTCAGGCTGAGAAATTAAATGTTCTGTTTAATAAAATAAGTTGAGTGTCATTTCAGTAACATTGCTCCTATACAGTTATTTTTTATTTTTTATTTCTAAGTCTGAATTGAATTTGCTTGAAGACTTCCGAAATCAAAATTTAAGGCACTGCAGATTAAAAAGGATTAATTTTTTGGGAACATGTGCATTATTTCACTATAAGTTTTTGCGTTCATAGAACTGTAAGACTAGACCAAACTAGGAGGGAAATAGATATGTGAATTTCTCTTTATTTTATAGTAGAAATGAGACTGAAAAGGGAATGGATTTGATTAGGCTTGGCACAGTGAAATCTGGGCTGAACTGCTGGTATTCCACTACTAAGGTTATGATAGATTACATAAACCAGATTTAGGGAATTAATTTCAGTTGCTTAAACACACTTGGCATTTGGTCAACCATCCTATCACTGGGCAGTGAATAAGATGTGAAATGTGAGAAACAGGATAATTTCCTTTCTGGAGTCCTAAAGAGTTAGTGGGAGCCCAGACTGTAGGCAGAATTAAATGAACAAACAGGATTGCCTTCTGTAGAAGATGAGATGCTTTTGATACATGGAGGCAAACTCAGAACTTAGTGGGTGTTCCGCTAGTAGGGAAGCTCCTGTGAGATGTCCCAAGTGACAAAAGAGGAATGTCTGGAACCAGAGGTGAGAAGCTATAGCCAAGACATATTTGTAAGACAATGTAATCCTTCCCTGGGAATTCTTAAAAACACAAAGGTTAAAAAATCTTAGTAGATGTGGACTTCCTATAGTGCACAGAATGGGATCTCACTCTAAGATAATTGGATTTTTGTTAAAAAATTAATAATAATTAAAATAAATGTTAACCATAGTAATTTAGAAAAGAGGTTTATTGGACTAACAGCAACACATATGGACTTAAATCACACATATGGCTTGCAGAGCAAAAAATTACTGAAGAGGCATGGAATAAAATTTCAAAAATTCATTATATCAACTTATTGCTCAAAATGCAAGAATTTTCTTATCTGCTTTACTGGCATAATTTGACAAGAATAATTTTTCATAACCATATAATGAATGTCATGTGTGAGATTATAGATTACAAACTAAAAATTATTAGACTTTCATATCATTATTTTCTCAAAACTTTCATATTTTTATTTTATGTACATAATTGAACAATAAAGTAGTAGCAAAAATAGACTTCCTCAGAATTATGTATGTAACATATTTGTAAATAAAAATGTTGTCTCACTGTTAGCTCGCTTTTAAAAGGAAAAGTCCATTTAAAACCTATTTCAAATACTACCCTTAAAATTTGACACTTTCACTAGGCTCCTGTAAAGCACAACTGCAGCTATAAATTAGAAGAAATGATATAACTTTATAATAACAAATACATCCATTAAGTTAACTGAACCAGCAATAGTTTCATTTTCTAGATATTCTTTTTGCTATATAGACCTAACACCACAAAGAAATCTGTTAAAATCTTAAAGGTAGCCAGGCACGATGGCTCATGCCTGTAATTCCAGCACTTTGGGAGGTTGAGGTGGGTGGATCACTTGAGCTCAGGAGTTTGCAACCAGCCTGGGCAACATGGTAAAACCCCGTCTCTATAAAAATACAAACATTAGCCTGGTGTGGTGGTGCATGCTTGTAGTCCCAGCTACATGGGAGGCTGAGGTGGGAGGCCTTGAGCCCAGGAGGTCGAGGCTGCAGTGAGCTGTGATAGTGCCACTGCATTCCAGCTTGAGTGACACAACGAGACCCTGTCTCAGAAAATAAAATTCTTTCATATCTGTTTAAATACTATATCAAAAGAGTCATGGAAAATATATAGATTGATATAATTAGGGGTAACAAAAACAACAACAACAACAACAACAAAAAAAACTCCGCCAAGTAGATCCATCTAGGTTCAAAATCCTGGAGGATGTCTTTAGCCTGTTTGGTAAAACTCAGCCTGAAGAGCCTGGGTTAATTATTTTGCAGAAGCAGCAGGATTTCTTAAGACCGTTTAACACTTCTTATATATAGTACTTTAAATGCCTGAGAATTTTTTTTTTTTTTTAAACAGACTTTTGCTTGGTCACCCAGTCTGAAGTGCAGTGGCATGATCTCAGCTCACTGCAACCTCTACCTCCCAGGTTCAAGCAATTCTCCTGCCTCAGCCTCCCGAGTAGCTGGGAATACAGGTGTCTGCCCCCATACCCGGCTAATTTTTGTATTTTTAGTAGAGGTGAGTTTTCACCATGTTGGCCAGGCTGGTCTCGAATTCCTGACCTCAAATGATCCACCCACCTTGGCCTCCCAAAGTGCTGGGATTACAGTTATGAGTCACCGTGCCCAGCCTTGCTTGAGAAAATTAAGAGCACATTCAGGATTCTGGCGGACGGCCACAATTAAGTCAGCTCCATAAATGACCTTAAAATTTTCCCTTTATTAGTCTCTGCTCACTCCTGCACATGGATGAAGACTGATTGTTTTGTTCAGTTCTGATTTTTTTTGTTCAGTATAAATAAGGTTCAGTACAAATAAGTTTCTTCAGCATTCAACAAGAAATCTGATGGGCAATGTGTGTACTTGTATGTTGTATTACTCCATTTTCACACTGCTGATAACGGCATACTCAAGACTGGGTAATTTAGAAAAGAAAGAGACTTGTTGGACTTACAGTTCCACATGGCTGGGGAGGCCTCACAATCATGGAAGAAGGAGGAGCAAGACACATCTTACATGGGTGTCAGCAGACAAAAAAGAGAGCTTGTGCAGGGAAATTTCCATTTTAAAAACCATCAGATCTCGTGAGACCCATTCACTATCATGAGAACAGCATGGGAAAGGCCCTCCCCCATGATTCAATCATCTCCCACTGGGCCCCTCCCACAACATATGGGAGGAATTATGGGAACTACAAGATGAGATGTGGGTGGGGACACAGAGCCAAGCAATATCATTACACCTTTGGCCCCTCCCAAATCTCATATCTTCACATTTCAAAACCAATCATGCCTTCCCAACAGTCTACCAAAGTCTCAATTCATTTCGGCATTAACTCAAAAGTCCACAGTCCAAAGTCACATCCAAGACAAAGTAAGCCCCTTCCACCTATGAGCCTGTAAAATCAAAAACAAGCTAGTTACTTCCTAGATACAATGGGGTACAGACATTGGGTAAATACAACCAATCCAAATGGGAGACATTGGCCAAAACAAAGGGCTACAAGGCTCATGCAAGTCCAAAATCCAGTAGGGCAATCAAATCTTAAAGCTCCAAAATGATCTCCTTTGACTCTATGTCTCATACCCAGGTCACTCTAATGCAAGAGGTGGGTTCCCATGGTCTTGGGCAGTTCTGCCCCTGTGGCTTTGCAGGGAACAGCTTCCTCTCGGCTGTGTTCACAGGCTGGCATTGAGTGTCTGCGCCTCTTCCAGGTGCACAGTGCAAGCTGTCAGTGGATCTACCATTCTGGGGTCTGGAGGATGGTGGCCTTCTTCTCACAGTTCCACTGGGTGGTGCCCCAGTAGGGACTCCATGTGGGTGCATCAACCCCACATATGCCTTCCGCACTGCTCCAGCAGAGGTTCTCCATGAGAACCCCGCCCCTACAGCAAACTTCTGCCTGGGCATCCTCACCTTTCCATACATCTTCTGAAATCTAGTCAGAGGTTCCCAAACCCCAATTTTTGACTTCTGTGCACTTGCAGGCTCAACACCACATGGAAGCTGCCAAGGCTGGGGGCTTGCGCCCTCTAAAGTTACAGCCTGAACTCTATGTTGACCCCTTTCAGCCATGGCTGTAGTGGCTGGGATGCAGGGCATCGAGTCCCTAGGCTGCACACAGCATGGAGATCCTGGGCCCAGCCCACAAAACCAGTTTTTCCTCCTGGGCCTCTGGACCTGTGATGGGAGGGGCTGCCATGAAGACCTCTGACATGCCCCAGAGACATTTGCCCCATTGTCTTGGGGATTAACATTGGGCTCCTGGTTACTTATGCAATTTCTGCAACTGGCTTGAATTTGTCCTCAGAAAATGGGATTTTTTTCATTTCTATCTTGTCAGGCTACAATTTTTTCAAACTTTTACACTCTGTTCCCTTTTAAAACTGAATGCCTTTAACAGCACTCAACTCACCTCTTGCATGCTTTGCCGCTTAGAAATTTCTTCCACCAGATACCCTAAGTCATCTCTCTCAAGTTAAAAGTTCCACAAATCTTTAAGACAGGGGCAAAATGCTGCCAGTCTCTTTGCTAAAACATAGCAGGAGTTACCTTTGCTCCAATTCCCAACAAGTTCCTCTTCTCCATCTGAGACCATCTCAGCCTGGATTTCATTGTGCATATCATTATCAGCATTTTAGTCAAAGCCATTCATCAAGTCTTTAGGGAGTTCCAAACTTTCCCACATTATCCTGTCTTTTTCTGAGCATTCCAAACCATTCCAACCTTTGCCTGTTACCCAGTTCCAAAGTTGCTTCCACATTTTCGGGTATCTTTTCAGCAATGCCCCACTCTACTGGTACAAATTTACTGTTCTCACACTGCTGATGAAGACATACTCGAGACTGGGCAATTTAGAAAAGGAAGAGGTTTAATGGACTTACAGTTCCACATTGCTGGGGAGGTCTCACAATCATGGCAGAAGGCAAAGAGGAGTAAGTCACATTTTATATGGATGGCAGCAGGCAACAGAGCTTATGTAGGGAAACTCCCATTTTTAAAACCATCAGATCTCATGAGACCCATTCACTATCATGAGAACAGCATGGGAAAGACCTGCCCCCAAGAGTCAGTCATGTCCCACTGGGTCCCTCCCACAACATATGGGAACTATGGGAGCTACAAGATGAGACTTGGGTGGGGACACGGAGCCAAACTGTATCATATGTGTACCAACTGGCTTCAGTAGTAATCACAGTGGAATCAATGTGGATGAGATAAAGTTCAAATCTAATTTAACTCATGACTCACTACATCAAAATTATCAGTGTTAAAAAAGCAACTTGCAATTGCAATAAGGAAACACAACTTGTTCTCCTGGACACTTAATCACTTTCTGCCCAACAGCCCTAAGTCTTAAAAAATGTAAAAGAAGATAGATTCCCTCTAGATCCTTACACTGTAGCTTAGACAACAGTTTGTGGTATAGACATTTCTATGGTTAACTAAAGGGAGCTCTCGAATTAGAGCATGGTGTAGATGTTCTCAGTAAAGCCTCGACTTATGGACATCATTTATTTTTATGTCCTGTTCTGGTAAGCAGTCCAGCCTGTGAGTTCTACATTTTATCAATTGTTTTTAGAAAAGTGCTGTTCTTTTCCAATATCCATTGTAAATCCTAGTTGTTGTTTCTGTGTGCAAACTCTGGAGTCATGCATGCCCTGTGGTTTCTTTGAAGCCTATGGGTTTGTGTCAGGATTTATGTATATGTGAACCATAGTGCTGATGCAGGTATTTAAATTTCCTTTCAGTGTGGGTCACTCTATATTTGAAGTCTAACCTGAAATGTCTTCACTGGCCACAGCATCATGACACTTTCTGAGTAATGGCAATTAAATACCAGGAAACAACAATGGTGGGCAATATTATTTCAGTGCCTTCTGACCATACCATATGAGGTACATTTGTGTTCCTGCTAGCATTATGAAGAAGACACTGGGATGTGCATAGTGTCTAGGTGCCCTTGCCCTAGAATTAGAAAAACTAGGGAAAATAACTGAAGAAATGATTTCAGAAATGTAGTCTGGACCCATGTGTAGACAGAAGGAACATGTAATGAGGCTTACATTTCAGGGTTCAGGAGACAGTTTGTGATGCTCTATAAGAGCAGCAAGAGGCATTCAGGTATAGAAGTAACGTTCTAGTGTCTCTGTTCCAGGATCAATGCTAAGTTACCAGATAAAGTAGCTAGATGTCTAAGTCAGCCCGGGTTGCCATAACAAAATACTATATACTGGGTGGCTTAAACAACAGTAATTTATTTTCTCATAGTTCTAGAGGCTAGAAGTCTCAGGTCAAGGTAACAAAATACTACAGACTGTGTGGCATAAACAACAGTAATTTATTTTCTCACAGCTCTAGAGGATAGAAGTCACAGGTCAAGGTCAGGGCCAGTTTCTGATCAAAGGCTCTCTTCCTGACTTGTAGATGCCACTTTTTCACTGTGTCCTCAAAATGAGAGAGAGAGTGAGGGCAGGGGGGTTCTGTGTCTCTTTGTCTTTTTTTTTTTTTTTGGAAATGGAGTTTCGCTCTTGTTGCCCAGGCTGGAGTGTAATGGCGCCATCTTGGGTCACTGCAACCTCTGCTTCCCGTGTTCAATGGATTCTCTGCCTCAGCCTCCCAAGTAGCTGGACTTACAGGTGTGCACCACCAGGCCAGCTAATTTTTTTGTATTTTTAGTAGAGATGGGGTCTTACCATGTTGGCCAGGGTAATCTTGAACTCTTGACCTCAAGTGATCTGCCTGCCCTCAGCCTCCCAAAGTGCTGGGATTACAGGTGTGGCCCACCGTGCTCTACCGTCTCTTATAAGAAAATCAGTTATATCTGATCAGGGCTCCACCGTTGGGACCTTATTTAACCATGGTGACCTTCTTAAAGGCCTTATTTCCAATAGAGTGTTATGGGGAGTCAGGACTTCAACACAGAAATTTGGGGGAGGAATGCAATTCAGTTCATAGCACTAGATATCACAAAGAGCAAATCCCAAAGACAGAAGTGGAACTCATATCAGGAAACAGGGTAGGCATCATGTGTACAACAAGCAGGCTAAGAGTAGGCAAGGATGGCTTTGAGCCATTTGTCAAAGGGTGTGCTATTTTCCCAGTTTTTTTTTTTAATAGGGTATTCCCTAATAATTTATTTAGAAAATTTTTAAACCGACCATTGGAAAAAAAATAGTTCAAGGAATACCCGTATTCTCTTCACATGAATTCACCAATCATTAACAATTTTGGAGGCCCTGTTTCTTTCTTTCTCTTTGTTGAAAAAATATTTTCTTCTGGCCAGGCGCAGTGGCTCACACGTGTAATCCCAGCACTTTGGGAGGCCGAGGAGGGCAGATCACCTGAGGTTGGGAGTTTGAGACCAGCCTGACCAACATGGAGAAACCCTGTCTCTACTAAAAATACAAAATTAGCCTGGCGTGGTGGCACATGCCTGTAATCCCAGCTACTCAGGAGGCTGAGGCAGGAGAATCACTTGAACTTGGGAGGTGGAGGTTGCTGTGAGCCAAGATCCACCATTGCACTCCAGCCTGGGCAACAAGAGAAAAACTCCATCTCAAAAAAACAAAAACAACCACCACCACAACAAAATATATATATATATTTATGTGTATATATATGTTCTTCTATATAACCACATTATAATGATCACATTTAAGACATTTAACAAAGATGTCATAGTTGTGTCTTAATTTGTAATCCATGCTTAAATTTCCATTACTGTTCCTACAGTGTATTTTATGGCTATATTTTTTCAGTATTCAGTCAGTGGTCAGGAATTACATTTAGTTTATATCTTTTCAATCTTCTTTAATTTGGAAGTTTCCTTTCTCTGTTGGTCTTTTATGACATTGACCTTTTGAAGAATCTAGATCACTTACTTTGAAAAATGCCTGATGATTTGGATTTGTCTGAATGCTTCTTCATGATGAGATTAAGGTTAGCATTTTTGGTGGGCATAATATATAGGTGGGGCTGCATCCTACTCAGAGTGCCATGGCTGAATCATGTAACGTCAGTGTGTCCCATTACGAATGAAGTTTAATCATTAGGTTGAGTTGATATCTTCCAGAGTTCTTTATTGCAAAGGCACCTTTCCCCTTACCTGTTGGGTGATATTTTGAGATTATTTTAATATCTTGATTTTAAAAATTCACTCCCATTCACTTAATATCTTATCATCCATTGATTTTTCTTCTCTGAATCAATTATTATATTGGTGGTTGAAAGCTGGAGGTTTTCTAACTTTATAATTCTTTTACATTTACTAGCCCTCATTCTTCTGTAAAAAAGACCTTTTCTTTCCCCAACTTTGTTTTTTTAGTATCATTACAGACTCATAGATTCTTGATTCTAGTTCAGTATGTTACAATCTATTACTATCATTATTCTTTTTAAAAATGGAATTATAATTTGCATATAGTGCAGTGTACAGATATTAGATATATTTCAGATGAGTTTGGACAAGCATACACATGCAGATAATTCACACCCTTATCAAGATATGGAATATGGAATATTTCCAACACCCCAGAAAGTTTCCTCAAGTTCCTTCCTAGTTAGGCACTATACTAATTCTAGGCAATCACTTTCCCTTATTAATTTTACGACTCAAATTATTTCAAATTTGGCCAATACAAACCTTTTACGCTGACTTCTGGGCCTTTTTGTCATGCTTCCATCCATTTTTGAGCACTGCTTGCTTTGCCACACACTCATCTTTTGACTTTACTTGGGTGTTTTTGCCATATTAAGGTTTATTTTAATGTAGCTAAATAATCATTGTTTTTCTTAATTGTAGCTGTATCTCCAAGTATAGTTACAAAGCCTTTCCCCACAGGTAGTACCTATATGGTTCCATCATTTACATTGAATTTCTTATGCATTTGGAGTTCATTCTACTGAATATACAGAAAGAAGCCACATTTATCATTTTCTCAAAGGTATTTCGATTGTCCTAATGCCATTTGTCAAAAATTCCATCTTTTCCTCAGTGATTTGAGATGCCGGCTTTGTTGTACATTAAGCTTCCATATGTACTTGGGCTGTTCTGCACTTCCTATTCCAGACCACTGGTCTTAATTTTACTTTGTCTTATGTCAGGATCATAACCTTTATTTCTGATTGTTTCCCTTTGCCTAATATAATTTGCCTATCCCTTTTTCAGCATTTTGAAGCAATTCATTTTAGATGTCTTTTATATTCACCATGCCATTGGCTTTTACTCTTTGAGCCAACTTGGAAACCTCTTTCTTTTAATAGATAAGTATGTTTATGTTTATTATCATGACAATTTGCTCCTAACTTTTTCATATTCTTTTCTTGTATTTACTATCAGTTCTATGTTGTTTATTGTGCCTCTTTCTCTCTATATTCTGTTCTTTGCTTATTTTTCTTTTTTGTATTCCTTTCTGAATTAAAAAATGTGTATGACTGTGCTAGTACATTATGCTTTTTAAAATAATTTCAACTTTTATTTTAGATTCAAAGAGTACAAGTACAGGTTTGTTACATGGGCATATTGCGTGATGCTGAGGTTTGGGGTACAACTGATTCTATCACCCAGGTAGTGAGCATAGTACCCAATAGTAAGTTTTTCAACCCTTTCTCCCCTCTCTCTGTCCCACCTCTAGTTGTCCCCAGTGCCTATTGTTGCCATCTTTATGTCCATGAGTAACCAGTGTTTAGCTCCCACGTATAAGTGAGAACATGTAGTATTTGGTGTTTTGTTCCTGCATTAATTTGCCTAGAATAAGGGCCTCCGGCTACATCTATGTTGCATGATTTCATTCTTTTTTATGGCTGCGCCCACTTGTTTTTGTTGACAAGTGATGGCTCTATAGTGAGGGAAACAGGACACTTTGATGAAGCCATTTTAAAATTTCATTTTCATACAGTCGTTTTGACTGAGAAGAACTTCACAGAGCAGTTTTGATGAGACTGTATCAGCATGATTCTGTACAAATATAAAAATTTCAACATTTTATTTTCAAAAGATATCCCTTTTACTTATTTTATTCCTATTCCATACCTTACAGGAAAATTTTCACTTTCTCCTTTAATAAATTATTTTATTCTTAAACTTTTAATGGCTGTGTTTTATTTATATTTTAAATCTTCAACATGTTTTAAATTACATAAATAGTATATGCTTCTGAAGGCAAATTCAAAAAGTATAAAATGTGTAAGGTTATACATATACATGATAAGGAAGTCAAAATTATCTGATCCTCTCTATTCCCACATCCTAGTGTTCATTACAGTTAACAGTTTACTACAACCATCCCAAGAATAGTCTGGGATAATTAATTAAGCAAACTTTTAGTTAAGTTCTCAGAGGATGAGCGACTAGGTCTTAGTGAAATGTTCTAATGCACCTGTATAAAAACAATATTAGGTTGGAATTTTGGCTAGTGCACTAAGATAATATATGCTGGACTTTAAAGTGAGATGAGAAAAATATTGATGCAAAATTGTCAAAAGAGATGTCAAAAACTATTTTTTGTTATTTTTAAGCTCTTTAACTCACTCAAAAATATATAACATTTAGGAGAATTGAAGATTAAACAGAAGATTTTTGGTAGGGAAATATTTATATGCTATAACTCTTCTAACACATGGTGGGCAGAGTGGTGAAATTTGTGCCTTTACACTCATTCAAGAGAAGTGGGCCTTGAAAAGACCATTTGGAGTGTCAAGTATTCTCTGGGAAAAGCAGACTGGGGTCTGACTCCCACCTGAGAAGTCAAGTGGATGAGGGGTCAAGTTTGATAAAATGGATGATATGAACTTCATAAACTGAGTGTTTTTTCTCAAGCTGATATAAAAATAATACTTGAATAATGAATAATATCACATTCATTGCTTAGAAATTACATACAGAAAGTTCACTTTGAAAAAGAATTTTTGATATGTGATAATTCCTACTCTTAGTTTTGCTTGAAAATTCCAGGGTAAGATGAAATAAAAATGTATACACATATAAGCACACACATAAAGAATTATAAATATAATGCCATTTTGTATCATATAATTTTTCTTTTTCATGAAATTTGCAAACCCAGTTTGGAGAAAAAAATATGTCAAGTTACATTACGAGTCACTGAAATGTACATTTAAAATTGGTGAATTTTACTGCATATAATTTATACCTTAATAAAGCTAACTATAAATTGCATTATCTGGAAAAAATCCGTTAAAAGTTGTCAGAAAGAGTAGAATAATTCACTACCTTGGTAAATGTGCATTCATGATATTAATATATTAAAACTTCGATAACCAGATTACAAAATATAAAATATTCTCTTGCTTTGGGTCTATACCAATCATCTATGTTTGCTGTCTTTTATGTTTACTTTCCCACTGATTTGACATCAAATCCTGGCCCATTATATTTAGAAACTAAGCTATCACTTTTAAAAATATAGGCTCTATGCTTGCCAGATGGCTTTGGAAGTTCTCCCAGAAATGTTTTCATTGTCATAATCCACTTCACAATCCCATCATGAATGAGATCATTAGGGAATGACGACATTTTCAATACCTCCTAGATCATAAAATTAAAAAAAAACCTCATCTTCTATTTGTTTCTCTTAAATAATCATGTCCTAAATGAATCAGGACATAATTTCTAAATCACACACACACAAACACACAAGGTAACATGAAATCATATGACTAGAGGAATTTCTCAGGACATATATAGTTGTTTGTGGTCATAAAGTGCTAAAGGCTTTAAAAAATACTCTGGGAATATACTATGCCAGGCCAATGGGAAGAATCCACCAAGAGATGGCAGAGCAGACGAATTCAGAAAGGCAGTAAGAAAGCACCTAGGAGCTTTTCTGCATTCTTTGCTCCTTTGAGAGACTATATAGAAAGTCGCCACTGTCTTTAAAAAGAGGGATTACATAATGAGAGCTTCAAATTCCTATTTTTTTATTTGGTCATACATACATGCATATAGTCAACAAATATGTATGATACATATTCAATATGTAATAGGATAAGCACTAGAGATAGAGTTGTGAAGAAGTTAGATATGGTCTCTGCTCTCATGGAGCTAAAATGCTAGTTGACAAGGCAATCGACCAGTAACAAATTACAGGGATAATTTTACATTTTCAAATGTTGTCAGTGTTATAAAGAAGTTAATGTTTCTATAAAAGTCTCTATCAGAAGGTCATAAGCAGATCTAGAGGGCCATGAAATCTTCCTTGGACTCAGCTTTAAAAGACAATGAAGAATTAACTACAGGAGGAAGTTTAGTGTATGGTGTGTGGAAGAGACTGTTCCAGAGAGAAAAACCTCATGTACCATGTCTTTGAGACAGAAAACTACACTACTGTGGTAGTAAGCTGATGGATCAGAACTCTGAAATTGGGGAGGAAAAAGCAGCTTTCTTTCACAAAAAAATATTGCCATCCACCAGAAAAATATTTTTGGATAAAAATATTTCCTCCAAAATGAAACATCCCTTAAAAGGATCAACTCAAGTCTATCTTAGAGTGAATTATTTTAGAAAGTAAACAACATCACTTTGTAATTTGGTTTTCAGGCAATGGTTTGAGAGAGAAACGGAGTGCTGAGTGAGGGCCATGTGTGGAACTATGTGGCTTATCTACTCCAAACTTCAGATTGGCATTATGGTGAAGTCCATTTAAAGATTCTATCCCAGTGCCCTGATAACGTTAGCTAATTCAACAGGGTGTAGTTACAGATGCCTGTTATATCCCAGCCACTGGCTGGCCTCGGAGGTCTTGGCGTGTCTTACTGCAGTGCCCATATTGGTAATGACAGCGATAGCCATAGACACACATATGAACAGGAATGACAGATATTTGGCTTCTGAGTTTCTTTCTCTTTCTTGCTGGGTGGCCCTAGTCTTCCAGGTGTGTGTCAGAGATTATTGCAAATAAGGGTAATTATAGTCACAGCTGCTCTGAGCTGGTCTGATTAAGATAGAATAGGAGGTTTTCTTATGCAGAGAAATGGCTTCTAAAATGATGCCAACTAATGATAGAAATTTAAGACAAGACCCAATGCCATTTTTGAAATTATAGGTTATTTTTGAAGCTGAATAAATCATTTGCTTTTCTGGGAAAGTGTTACGAGTGTATAGTCTTATTTTCACTATTTTTTACGGGGGATGTTTGCATCACAGAGCATTTGAAAACATTGTTAAACTACACTTCTGGCAGGTGGTATTACTGTTCACAATTATACATGATGCCTTTTTCTTATATACAGTTTATCCCTCCCAGCTTATTGCCACAGCACTTCCCTGCTTCCTGGTGTGGAAGGTGTATGTTTCCCCTCCTTTGCCACTGATTTTGAATTTAACTACGTAATTTCTCTGGCCATTGGAATGTGAACAGCTATAACTATGCTACCTGAAATTAGAGGCTTTAAATGAAATTCTAAGGAATAGCTTAGTATTGTGGTTTTCTTCTCAGCTCCATAAATGGGTATATTCCACACTTCAGCTTACATGAGTGAAAAAACCTATAGAGCTGAGTTAAGCAGAGCCCCCGTAGTTACATCCATCTAATAACTGCCTATATGAAACATAAATAAGAACAAAATGCTTGTTTTTGTAAGCCCATGGGATTTAAAGGTTGTTGTGTAGAAGGCTGAACAGTATAGAATTTGATACTTAGAAGTGGAATGTTATCAAAATAAAAAACTTGAAATATATGGCATTGATTTTGGGGGCCAGAGACAGCTAGCAGTGAGAAAACTTATTAAAGGCTAGAAAATGGGCGACACATTTTATGCAGCAGCAAAATATTTGACAAAATATTTTGGGCAACACATATATCATATACTGAAGGCTTCCAGTAAAGAGGATTTGAAATGTTACTAATGTGAATTAGTCATCAGAAACTGCATTTGATAATACAAGAAAAAGAATGAGTGCAAAAGTAAGTGACTTGTTTGACACAGGAGATGAAAAGGAGACTAAAGAGCTGAGAAACTCCGGGATTTGCAGGCCTGGAAAATCAAACTGTTTCTCATCTCTAACTGGTGAAAAGATAAATATTTTGAGCCACAAAGGCTAATTAAGACTCAAAATAGGACTCATTTTAAGGACAAAGACCAAGTTAATGCCTGTGCACAAAACCTGATTGGATTAAGGCATCTCTCAGTAAATCATTTCAGTTGGACAAAATGTCTTGGGTGGGGAAAGAAAACCAATGGAATAATCTCATGAAGTCTGATGAGCTCAAATACCTGTAATGAAGTTTAGACAGAGAGACAGATTTGTAAAAGAATAGAGAGTGAGTCTATTAGTACATAGAGGAGAATAGATTAAACGGACATTAAAAAGGAGAAAAGTTAAAACTTAAAAAAGTTTTAGTGCCAAGAGTATTGCCAAAAATAGAAGATTGTGTGGCTTTTTATAGCTTAAAATGTCTTGCCTACACTCAACTTTCTGAGGATAAGATGGCCAAAAAAGCTGCTCACCCCAAGAAAGGAATATTTTATAACTCTTTTTCAGATTTGGCAACAGAGGGTAAAGAACAAGGAAGAAAGAGGCTGGTGCCTGTAACCCTGGAGAATATTCTCTGGAAAGTTAATTCAAGTTTCAGACCCCTAATCAAAGACTTAATCAAAATAGTTTCCTCTATCCCCAAGGCCAGCATGTTTGCCCAGTGGGATTTCAGAACTGCTACCTACTTTGAGTTTTCTGTTTTCCTTTTTTTTTTTTTTTTTTTTAAATTTCACATTCAAATTGGAATGTTTATGTGTTTATTCTGCCTCTTCTGTACCATTTTGTGTTGGGTGCTTGTGAAGAAGATAATTTGTTTACTTAGTTCATGTGTCCAGATCAAGATTTGCCATTTGGATCTGATGGCGATGAGATCATGAACTTTCAAGGCTGTGAATTGGTTGAAACTTTTAGGATGTCTTCCATGTGGCTGTAAGTAAATTTTGTGTGTACAGTGAACAAAGTGAGTATCTGTGACCAACAAAGGCAACCGAGGTGGATTGTATTTACAGTTACTCACTTCCTCCTTCTAAGCAGGAGAATTACATATCACTGCTGATTGCATAATTTGGCCTTGGCTATGTGGCTTACTTTGTCCAGTGAAATATAATGTATGCCACGTATAAACAAAAGCTTTAAATGCAATGTCTTCTTTAAACTAGGCCTCTTGCTTTTCTTCTTTTCAAGTATTTATGAGAATGTCTTAGAAAGGGCTGCTTCTTTAGCCTGGAAGCAGGAATGGGGAGACACATAAAGGAGAGACAACCAGAGCCAGGAAGCTATCTCTGAGCCAGTGATGTGTAAAATCAGAAAAAATTAAATGTTTATTTTATAGGCCACTGAGATTTTGGATTAATTGTTACGCAGCAAAACTGACTGATACCGCACTTAAGAAATTAGGGATTTTTCAGGATTGATGTGTTTAGCTTCATGAATTCAATCTTGATTATAAACCTAAAGCACTTGTAAGAGTACCCATATAGACATTCATGGCTTCTTTTTAGAAGCTTGCATATTCTCTTATCTTCATGTTTTTAAATATAAAATTTAATTTGTACAAATCAATGGAAATTTAGGTGAACTTTTATTTCCTTAAAAGTCCTATAAGTGTTGATAATTTTGACATCATGCTGTTTTGGGTTTCATAATTGTATGATAGAAAATATTTGGGGAGGAAAAATAATTTGTTTTCCCTGAGTGTTCCATAGAAGGAAAAGGCTCTACTATTAAAACAAACCCCATATTAAAAGGTGGGTTTATAATTAATTACAGGTGGGCCTATCTACGTGTGTGTATATAGAAAATTTTATATTAATTTAAAGCAACAATTATAGATGAATTAACAGTTAGCAAGTAATAAAGCTGGTAATAGAGGAAATATATGAGAATATTTAAGTCATGTTACAGGGAGATTTTAACAGTTAAAAATATCTTCCTGTTTCATAGACATGCAGACTTATAAACCAGACATAAATATCTATTTAAGACGGTTCAGTCATGTTTAGTGTAAGTCATGATTATGTGATTTTTAAAGGCAGTCATACAAAGACTGAGAAAGAAAAACACCTTAATTGTACTAGCGAATAATAATGACAGCCTATAATGATGAAACATTGTTTTTAAGGGTAAAAATACAATTTTATGGTTACAATGGCTGTCCTCAATACATTGGTTGACATTAAATGTCAGACTATCTAAAACTGTTCATGTCTCCAGGAGCCAGTCCTTACTGAGTTATAGTGAGAGGTATAAGAATTCCATTTGACAGAATGTCGTGATGAAATCGATCTAGAATCTCTGCAAACTGCTGCTATTTTCTTTTTTGCTTCCTTCAAAATTTCTGGACTTTCTACTTGGTAGATACACCAGGAAAACCATGGGAAGAAATTAGTATGGGATACAGTAATACAGTGGGTAGTCAATGAGAAATAAATAAAATCTTTATTTGGGGTCTGCAAAGAAAAGAAATGACAAAAAGAAAAACAAAAAGAAAAGAAAAATAAGACCTTGTTTTATTCAGGGAAATGACACTATCAATGTAATAGTCAAACAGTTTAAATACTATGAATGACCTAAAGTTGTTATATAATTATGGATACTTTATTAATGTGGAGGAACAGATAGCATGTTTTTCAATAATTCATAGAAGAAAACATTTCCATGGTCATAAAAATCTATTTCTCAAAGAAAATATATATAGATTTCAAAGGCTCAGTAAAAAGACATTCATATCCCAAGGCAGGATTTAGTGAAATTTTTACTGCTCTGCGTTGAATGAAGATCTCTGTAATATTTGTCTATGTTCAGGCTTATCAGAGGTTAAATGCCGAAGGTGGTAATGCCAAAAAAGTTATCACTTATCTGTTGTCATTTGAAGGGAAATATTTAGAGTTTCAAGTATTATTTTCTGGGAAATTGGGGATTTTCTTGGAAATCTGGCTTTTTAGAATTATAGATGTGAAAAATTTGTGTGGTGGTAATTTGATCATGAGATCAACTCATGAATGACGTCGTAAAAAGACTTCTAAAAGTCTTACATAACTTTGATTCATCTGGCATAAAGTTTAAATTATTTTTTGGATCTTAGAAAAAGAAATAATTATGATTACTTTTGGCATTTATTTCAATCAACATAAAGCATGTACATTATATGACACGCCTAATTAAGAAAAAACAGAAAAGTTTACATTATCCAGAAATTTAATTTCTATTACAATTTTTTTTTTCATGAAAACACTTTCTTGTTTCTTATAAGAAAATATATTTTCTGGAATTGGACTCACTATTTTGAGCCTTTCACAGATATGGTTGTTTCCTACCACTAGTACACCTTATAATAAACAGCCACAAAAAGCTAGATGCCACTGGCTGTATGGACCTGAATTTTGAGTAAGAACTCCTATTGATTTATTGAAGCCTTTGCAGGGATCAAGAATATCTACAACTGCCTAAAATATGCTAATACAGTTTGTCACTTTGTGGCATGATGTTGAATAGCTTAAGCTTTGGGTATTGATAGATAGGGTTTGGACTACTAGCTCTATCATTTACCAGGTTAGGTAATTTTCTTAACTTCTCTAAGCCTCAATTTCTTCATCTGAAAAAGAATAATAAGAATAACTAGCCTGGGCACGGTGGCTCACACCTGTAATCCCAGCACTTTGGGAGGCCGAGGTGGGTGAATCACCTGAGGTCAGGAGTTCGAGACCAACCTGGCCAACTTGGCAAAACCCTGTCTCTACTGAAAATACAGAAATTAGCCAGGTGTGGTGGTGGGCGGCTGTAGTCCCAACTACTCAGGAGACCAAGGCAGGAGAATCACTTGAACGCGGCAGGCAGAGGTTGTAGTGAGCCGAGATTGTGCCACTGCACTCTAGCCAGCGTGATAGAGCAGGACTCTTTCTCAAAAAAAGTAAAAATAAAAAGAATAGCTAACTTATGATTTGCAAAGATGATCAAATAAGGTATTGTATTGTATATAAAAGTACTTACTGTGTTTCACACGTTGTTGGAACACAATAAATGGTAGGAAAAATGCGTTTTCTTATTTATGCCCCTGTATTAGTCTGTTTTCATGCTCCTGATAAAGACATACCAAAGTCCGGGCAATTTGCAAAAGAAAGAGGTTTAATGGGACTTAACTGCACGTGGCTGAGGAGGCCTCACAATCACGGCAGAAGGCAAGGAGGAGCAAGTCCCATCTTACATGGATGGCAGCAGGCAGAGAATGAGGAAGACGCAAAAGTAGAAACCCCTGATAAAACCATTAGATCTCGTGAGACTTCTTCACTACCACGAGAACAGTATAGGGGAAACTGTACCCACAATTCAATTATCTTCCACTGGATCCCTCCCACAACACCTGGGAGGTATGGGAGTACAATTCAGAATGAGATTTTGGTGGGGACACAGAGGTAAATCATATCATTTCACCCATGGCCCCTGTCAAATGTCATGTCCTCACATTTCAAAACCAGTCATGCCTTGCCAACATTTCCCAAAGTCTCAACTCATTTCAGTGTTAACTCAAAAGTGCACCATCCAAAATCTCATTTGAGACAAGGCAAGTCCCTTCTGCCTAGGAGCTGTAAAATCAAAAGCAAGCTAGTTATTTCCTAGATACAATGGAGGTACAGACATTGGGTAAATACAGCCAATCCAAATGGGAGACATTGACCCAAACAGAGGGGCTACAGGGCCCATGCAAGTCCAAAATCCAGTGGGGCAATGAAATCTTAAAGCTCCAAAATGATCTCCTTTGACTCTATGTCTCATATCCACGCCACATTGATACAAGAGGTGAGTTCCCATGGTCTTGGACAGCTCTGCCTCTGTGGCTCTGCAGGGCACAGCCTCCCTTTTGGCTGCTATCATGGGCTGGCATTGAGTGTCTGTGGCTTTTCAAGGTGCACGGTGCAAGCTATCAGTTAGGGGTCTGGAGGATGGTGGCCCTCTTCTCACACCTCCACTAGGTGGTGCCCCAGGAGGGACACCTGTGTGGGGGCTCCAACCCCACATTTGCCTTCCGCACTGCCCTAGCAGAGGTTCTCCATGAGGACGCTGCCCCTGCAGCAAACTTCTGCCTGGGCGTCCAGGCATTCCTATACATCTTCTGAAATCTAGGCGAAGGTTCCCAAACACTATTTCTTGACTTCTGTGCACCCACAGACTCAACACCATGTGGAAGCTGCCAAGGCTTCAGAGGGATTGCACCCTCTGAATAATATACTGTCAGACAATAAATATATTGTCTGACAAAATGTATCACTGTATAATAATGCTAGGCCGGTAGACAGTCTTCAAATATTTTTGTGGACTGGGTAGAAAGCACAAACTAAAATTACCTGAAGTATCCAAATCCTATTTTTCAGTGGCATTATGAATTTAATTTTAGGTAATGACTATTGCCATAATTATCTGTGAAATCTCTAAAAATTCCAGGAAAAAAAAATTCTTACTACCCCTACAAAACTTATTCTATTAGCTAGTAGCTAAGTGTGTGTGTGTTTGTGTGTGTGTGTGTGTGATTTCTAGTCTAAATCTTTCCTTGAACTTGATATTCCTTTTGTGTTGCTGTTGAAACAAATGAAAAACAGTTAGTCATTTTTCTCTCTAAAAACTGTCTATGTATTTGAACACAGTTGTTAACCGTTTTATGGCCTTCCCGCTGGGAGACAAGCACATGTTTACAGATGCACTGTAGTTCTAGCAAGGTTAATGGTAACAACTTTAAGAAAAAAATCTATCGTATGAAAAATAAAGAGTGATAATAAAACGATATTTAATTCTGAGATGGATTCTACCTTAATATATTATTTTTAAAATAATAAACTACTAACTCTTTGTGACTCAATGTATTTATCCATCTGTAAAATGGGGATAACATGCTGATTCCATGATCTGTGCATAATATTTTCAATGACATTAGTTACAAATGTAACTAAGCAGATATGATATAAAAGAATCCTTTACTTTTGGCTAATTATAAAATACGTTTCTGGTGTTCCTACAGTACATAAGCTACCTAGGGGTTGATACAGACAGAAGACAGGGAAATATTGGGTAGAAGAGGGTGATTCCCTGGCAAAGGTCCCACCCTCAAGCCTGGATACTCATGGCCTTAAATGGAAATAGGCATTTCTGTTTTAGCACCCAAAAGTTACATTTTGGCCCACCACGCCCCCCTATCCTAGATCCATATAAACCCCAAACCCCCAGCCCCAGAGAGAGATGAAAAAACAAACAGAAGAGCAGAATGACAGCAGAGTGGTGTGGCAGAGAAAAGGGAAGGAGCATCTGAACACCAAGAGGAATTCAACTGGGGACAGTTGGTGAGGAGATTGACCGCTGGGTGGCCAAACCCCAAGGGAAGATTATTTTCCCACTCCATCCCTCTTCCAGCTCTCCATCCATCCCATTGAGAGCCACCTTCACCACTCAACAAAACCCCCACTTTCACGATTCTTTAAGTCCATGTGTGACTCCATTCTTTTGGAATGCTAGACAAGAGCTCAGGATACCAAAAGCTGTCATACTGGTCCTCTGCCCTTGCAAAAAGGTCCACTGAGCTGAGCTGGTTACAGTTGTATTAGTCTTGAGGAAGTCACTTAGTATTTCCTACCTTGGTTTTCCCATCTGTATAGTGGGAATAATAATAATAATCCTTCCTTCTAGGAATGGCATGAGTTATACATGAGAGAAAATATGTAAAATTGGTAATTATTGGTATTATATACTTGGTATTATAACTAATTATAGATAGAATTACTTAAAATTACTTGGCATAAATTACTCAGTATTTGGCTGTTTTCTTGACCACTGTTAACTGACTTGCTACCCTTGGGCAAGACACTTAATTTTTCTGAGTTGTCATTTACCATGTGTAAAATGCCCATAAATCCCTATTTTGTAAGTTTGCTTGTTGGAGTCTATAAGTTTCTAGCTCATAGTTTATGATTAATATTACATTGTTCTTGTTTATGCTCTTTTTGACCTCTATTGCCTTTTCTATTTCACATTATTACTGTTATTTTTAAAAACTAAAGTCATTGTCTTTCAGCAGTAATTTATCTAAATTTAAAGAGTTTGCCCAAAATGAGTGATATATGCATCAATCGTTCTAACTCAATTAGTGACTGAAATGCTTCCTTCCGTACCAGCACTATCACTGTGAGGGATGTGGGGCTATCAAGGACCACCTGTTTTTGGGTGATTGGCAGGGAACCTGTAATCCAGGGGGGCAATTCCCATGGGGCCTTGCACAGTTGACACTACAGGCTGGCTCCTTTGCTGAATAATCCACAGATGGGCTTCAGGGCTGCTCCCTTCTGTAGATGAGGAGCTGTGCATGTTAGCACTGGCCTAGGGCTTTGTTCTACAGGGCCCTTTGGCTAGCCATCTCAGGGGCTCTCCCGGCACATTACAAGGTATCTCTCCTCTCCTTGCAGATTTCATCCTGCCTTTCCTGGGCCCCTGCCCTCCAAGGCCAGGCCTCACCTGTTCTGTCCACCTCACCAGATTCAAGTGGCAGGGTATCTGCCTTTACCTCCATTTTTTCTGCAGCCTTTACTATGGCATACAACTTGTCCTCTGGTCACCTCAGGGACTTTCCCTGTAAAAGCCCAGTTTGTAAAACTTCTTTGACATCTTGAAAGACCCAAAGCTCCTGTAGGAAATGGAAATACCACTGTGTATTCAGCGAGCAGCCTTGAGGTGCAGGGAAGAAAGGAAAATCCAATGCTGAAAGTGAATATTCCAGGAACTTCTCTCATCACTTATGTGGGGCCACAGTGTTGCTTTGTTGTCCTCTAAATGTGTGGTGCATGAGTCACTGCATCTACTTCACCATAATACCTGATCTTTAGGAATCTCATCAGTTCTGCATTTTAGAAAGCTCTGTAAGCATACTTGGGCCCAAGCTTTATCTGTGCTTCCAAGAACATAATAAAATTGTCTGTAATATCTTGGCTCAAGAAATTGAGAAAGCTTCCAACCCCACTGGAAACAAAAAATATGTATTTTTTAAAAAGAAAAAAATTAAGGAAGTCATTCACATCATTTGGCCCATAACTCCTATTTCTAACTATATGTTGAATGTCTACTATGTGCGAGGCTCTGTAAAAATGATGGTTGATGTTAGTGGCTCCTGTGAGCTCTGAGTACATAGCCTTATTTAATCCCTGTAATAATCCCAGTGAGTGGGCATAATTACTACCATCATTCTACAGGTGAGGAAACTGGAACTTGCATGGGTTAAACAGAAGGAGGGGGCAGGATTGGGCCTGGAAGGCAGGCCTGCCTGTTAGAAGGCAAATATTCTGTGTTTGACCACTCTGCTCTCCCATCTTATTTAACTAGAAGCTGCCTTCTTGGAAACTGTAACTATTTGTTAGAAGCCTCTGATAAGGAAGAATGCAAGAAAGGCCCTGATAGCTGTATGCATTCATTTAAAATGAATGATATATGCATCAATCATTCTAACTTCTTACATAAAAAGAACAGCCTCTTATCCCATCATTCCTGTAGGCTTAATTTTCTGATTATCCAAACACAGGCAAGGTTATAAAATGTCAAGTTAGAGGACTGGGGACAAAGACGTTGCTAGAAGTAAGCACTCAAGGGACAAGTGGTAGTGACAGTGCAGGGGAAAGACAGAGACTCCACCAACAAAACAAAGCACAACACCAGAGCACATCCACGACAGCAGGGACCTCATCTGACCTGTACGCCACTGAACACCCAGCACTCAGGAGAACACGTCTTTGTTGACAAGATCAACAAATGAATATGTGTTAGAAAACTGCAGAATGCTGAGGCCTTTTGGTATGAAGAAAAATCATTTCTCAAAGAATGTTCCTTGCAACAGTAGGCCCAAATCTGTTTTTAAGAAAAAAATAAAAAATTGTGTGTCTAGTTAGTTATGTATACACTTCATATTGTATTCCAATCTGTCATTTTTGCCATGCAACTAGCTCTGGAGCTATCCCTCAGTTAAGAAATCTGTTTAGTTTGGTTTTGTCCCATGTTGTCTTTTGATCAGAAAACCTTTTTTATATAACACCTGAAAATGTGCTTGGAGGCTGTATTTTGAGAAAGACAAAAGTACACTTCTGAATGCTGGTGTAGGGCCAGCAGTTGTACATCTTTGATGTGCTCGAAGGCTCTACTATTTTAGAGCTAGTTCAGAAAAAATCAGCGGACTATGTAATTTATGTTAGAAGCCAAGGTAATGACAGAAATTTAAAAAAAGATATCCAATAAGACAAAGAAAAAATTATGTTTTGGTACTTAAAATGTTAACATTTTATAAATCTGGAAAAATGCCTCTGACAGTCTTCCCCTCTTGGTCCTGGCCCCAGCAGGCTGGCCTGTATGGATGACATTGGCTGGTTTCCTTGATTTCTACCTGCTAGTGAGGGGCCTGGTAGGAGATCCCCAGGGGGCAACTGTGAAGTCAGGGTCTAAATGCCCTGCCTCCTTCCCTGCCCAGTTGCTTCAGGTTGGTTGCCTCTCCCCACATGACTTGCCCTTTCTGGGTTCCAGTAATACCCACTCTTTGTCCTTTCTGATGGACACAACCTCAATACTGCTAGCCTGAGATATTGCACTCTTCTCTATGATCAGCTCATACTTTTAAAAATAATTGTTTCAATTAAATCCTCTTTGAATTATCCTAATTGAGTGTACCAGTCATTTCCTATGTATTGTTTATCTTCTTTGTGAGTGAGTAGTTGGTTATTTGGAATATGTCTGTATAACACTAATATGATTTGCAGTTACCCTGATAATTTATTTAACTGGATAAATATTATTTTGTTTTAAATTTCCTAAAGAAAACTTATTTTTTCTTTTTCTTTTTCTTTTTCTTTTTTTTTTTTTTTGCTAGAGAGTTCAGGGTCAACTTTGACAGTAGAACGTAATGGTTAGATTAGGTGCAGATACTCTGGGATGAAAATGGTTGGGTTTTAATTTTAGTTCTGTCTCCATTAATTGTGTGACCCCAGGCAAGTCATTTAACCTCTCAAGTACTCAGTTTATCAGTAAAGGATGGATAATAATAGTGGGTGACCTAAAGATTATAATGAACATTTTAAAAGTCAATATTTAAAAAGCACTTAAAACAGTGCCTGATACATATTAAATGGTAAGTATTTACATAATAGACATTATGATTTTATTGAGTGCCTATTGGGTTCTGAGAAGTATGTTAAATACTTTTTAATGTTTTATTCCATTCACTCCTCAGAACAATCTTGTTAAGTAGATATATTCATTTAATAGAAGAAATTCAAAATCAGAGTAATTAGATAATTTGCCTCAGACCGCATGGTAACTAAACAGTAAGGTTGAGCTTGGAAGGCAGATTGGAATTATATCTTTATTAAATTAAATCACACACACAAAGAATGTATACATATGAATATATACACAGACTTATCTCTACATACTATATATGATACTTAATACATAATATTTAAATTTACAGAATACTGTGCCTGGCATATTATAGGTGCTCAGTAAATGTTGCTTCATCTCACTCCTAAATCCCACTTCAACACACTGATTCTGTCTTATATGTAAAGGAGTAAAATGAACTTTCTAGAAGTTCTGTGCGTATAAACTGGAGAGAAAAAGGATGTAACTTACCTAGACCACCTAATCTCTCCCTTCTTCCCACTGTCCCAAGATAATAAAAGCATTAAATTAACAACGTATTTGAAGATATACAAAATATGGATTGTTTCAAACATACTAAGATATTAACTTAGAAAGCCATGGAGGGCTGTGATTGCTGCAGTGGATGAGTCCCAGATAACGAGATCAAAGGTGAGCAGGAGTCTAGCCAGATGTCTCACTCAAGGGCTCTGCCTGTTTTCAAAGTAACTGATGGATGATGAGAGAGGTTCCATTGGAATGCTTTTGAATGCTGTACATGAATGTCATAAATGTTAGAAGTTTTATCAATGAATCAAATGGCTTTTGGCCAACAACAATTTGTTAAAGCACCACTCACTTAAAACATTATCTGATTTTATACAGACATAGCTAGGAATTCAATCAGAAGGGACCTTTTCTCAAAACCATCATAAAACTTACCCATACCACTATTACGCCAGTGTTCCATATGGAATTTGAAAATATCATTTGAGTTAAGAATTTTAAAAATTCCAAAGTATTATTACTTTGTTAATTATCAAAGTAACTTTGTTAATTGCAAATGTTATAGGCAGAAGTTAGATTTAAATAAAGGTCCTTCTAACTCCAAAATTCACGTGTTTTCTTCTGTACATACATTGTCTCCAACTTCAGATATGCATATATATATTTTTTTCTTTAATGCTATCAAAGTGACTAGCTCATTAATCTGTAAGTTTTGTGCTGGAACATACAGGGTAGTAGTTACTAGCCAAACGTTACCCATTCCAATTAGTTATTAGTTACTCTTATCCTTTCCCTTAGAAGTTATTTATTTATTTATCTAAAGATTTGCCTTCTTTAGTCTAGGTCTAGAGAATCTTACGTGATCCCCAGCTTTTTTTTTTTTTTTTTTTTTTAAGAAAGGCTTTTCTTGTTAATAAACAGGAAGAAAACAAGAAAAACAGGTTTTTTTGTTTTTTTTTTTCACTTTCTTAGTTTCACTGAAAAATGTCTTTGGACTCTACATTTTATTTTTCTTTTTGGTTTCTTGAGTAAATGTGTTCACTGTAATTTCAGGAGTAGTGATATTATTATAGCAGTTAAACTTTCTTATTCTTTGACTTCTGACTTTGTTTTAATTGGTCTTATTCTTAAACCAAATTCAGGAAGTATAATTTTTTTTGTTCCATACAGGTATTATTGACACTGTTTTAAAATCATTAGTGGAATTACTATGTTACATGGCTTTATATGGCTCTTACTACACTTTTTTTTTTTCCCCTGGGACTAAGAGCTGATTCAACTACATCTTCCAAAGAGACCAATTATTGATTCAGCTTTGGTACCCAAATGATACTGAACAGCAGATGAGAAAATCTTCTTATGTTTGCTTTCCAATTCTCCCTAGGAACAGAATCTCTGACCCACAGGCTGGGGACTTCCTGGTCACCTTGAAGTCTATCTTTAAGTATTGACAGAGTTATATAATATTTTCCAAAGTGCTGTGGATTTACACACCAACAAGTATCAAAAGGGAAGGCAGGAGCCCTTGTCCTGTGAACCAGGACCGAAATGCTAGCTGAGGATAACTTACACATTTGAATGTTGGGTAGTTTCTTTCTTTTTTTTTTTTTTTTGAGACGGAGTCTCGCTGTGTCGCCCAGGCTGGAGTGCAGTGGCACGATCTCGGCTCACTGCAAGCTCCGCCTCCCGGGTTCACGCCATTCTCCCGCCTCAGCCTCTGAGTAGCTGGGACTACAGGCGCCCGCCACCACGCCCGGCTATTTTTTTTTGTATTTTTAGTAGAGACGGGGTTTCACCATGTTAGCCAGGATGGTCTCGATCTCCTGACCTCGTGATCCACCCGCCTCGGCCTCCCAAAGTGCTGGGATTACAGGCTTGAGCCACCGCGCCCGGCCGGGTAGTTTCTTTCTTTGGAAGGCCTCAGTCTTCGGCTCAGTTCCAAGTAGGCAGTTTTGTCCCATTGACAGAGAAAAGCATTTGGTAATTTATCAGTGGTAACCTTAGCATTTTATGGTATGGAAAGTGCCAAGGTTTCTTAGATTTATTAAATGCTATTGTTGTTTTAGAATATTATGTATTCTTTTTTCTTTTAGGATAATTTCTCTCCTTCTCAGAGACTCTGTCTTACCTTGAGATATTTAGTTGATTTTTGGGAAGTCAGAAAGTATCTCTGAGGAATGATTTTACTAGAAAGGCCAACCATTTGATCATACCTCTAAAGAGTGTGGCAGAAAAAGGATGTTTCTTCCAAGTAGAAGGACACTACATAAATGAACCCATACACATCAGAGGGAACATGTCATATCATTCCTTTTCAAATAATAAACAGCGAATTGTTAGAAAACTTACACGTCAAGTGTGCAAACAATTGGGCAAAAACTAGAGTCTCAGAGAGTAAAAGAAATTACCTGGATCAAAAAGAATTCAGACTGGGGCATGTACGAGTTTTAATGACAATGACATAATAATCGTTGCTGATAGTAGCTTCAATCATTAGATGCTATTTTTCTTCATCCAAACAACATAGCATAGTGTTTAAGTGGGTAGACTTTAAACCCAGGTCATCTGGGCTTGAATTCTAGCAGAGCCATCTTAGAGCCATGTGTCCTTAGGTCATTTACTTATTCTCCCTAGTACTCAGTTTTCCCATATTTAAATAAGGGGTTGTAATACTACTTAACTCACAAATGTTATGAAGTTAAATGAGTTATTTAAAAGTACTTAGGACTAAGTCTTGCACAAAGAAAGTGCTTTTTAAATGCTTGTTAGGGTAATATCATAATATCAATATATTTATAATGTTTACTGGGCAACTGCGTTCAAAGATACTGTACTGCAACATTGTCCCTGCCTACAAAGGATGTTTAGTCAGGAAAACCTTATAGCATTCAGATATGAGAAGAAGGATGCTAAATATATGCTCTTGGAGATAGTGATTTGTAAAATTTTTTTATTTTAACTAGAAAATTTGAAATGGTTACTTTTTATTATTAACTCCCTAAGAGTATATACTTCCCTTTACATATATGTATGTGTGTGTGTGTGTGTGTGTGTGTGTGTGTATAATATGTATATATAAATCACAGGACATAACAAAGAATTAGACACAAAGGTGGCGCCATCAGTACTTGTTTTTAAAAATGAATTAACATTTACTCAGGTAGATATCAAGCTACTTCCTTTTATGTTGTAATTGGACTAAATGTAGCCCTTGGTTATATAGACATGGCCTTTGAGTTTCAAATATTGTCATTTGTTGAACTGTTCATGTAAAACTCTCACTATAGTTTATTGTATAGGGGATTTATTAAAAACTAAAACCAAAATGCTTTATTTGTACTAGCTATAAATAGAGTAAAATATAAATTTATTAATGTCATATTTAAATAATCCATGTTTATAAAATAATATTTTAAGAATTATAATTCTGTCGGGTGCAGTGGCTCACGCCTGTAATCCAACACTTTGGGAGGCTGAGGTAGGTGGATCACCTGAGGTCAGGAGTTCAAGACCAGCCTGACCAACATGGTGAAACCCCATCTCTACTAAAAATACAAAAATTACCTGGGTGTGGTGGTATGTGCCTGTAATTCCAGCTACTGGGGAGGCTAAGTCAGGAGAATCACTTGAACTCAGGAGGTTGAGGTTGCAGTGAGCTGAGATTACACCACTGCCCTCCAGCCTGGGTGACAGAGTGAGACTCTGTCTCAAAGTATATAATTCTATCAGGCTTCAATGTAAGCAATTGAGTATTCACCTAACAGCAGTAAAATTAAAAGGGAAAATTTCCAAAATTATTTCAAAAGACAGACAAAATAAATTTAAAATGGAAGCAATTTACTCTTAAGGCTCACATTTAAATATCCTGCATTTGTAAAATATTTGAATTGGAATTCTATCAAGCTATATCTGAATAATAGTCTAATCACTTAATAGTAATGAAACTAAAAGAAAAACACAACATTTCTTTAGAACAGAAACAATAGAATTTTGCTGTGCTTCAGAATCTTCCAAAGTAGGCTCATTGAAGGGCTGGATTCTTCTACAGAGTGGGGGAATAGGGGAATACCCAGTGCTTGGGTATGAAGACATTTCTCTTTGCTAATGGAAAATATGTTAGGCCAGGAGTATCTCTCAATGATGAGTCTTCTTTGGGATGCCCGTGTTATCTTGAGTAGAATGGAGAGGTAGAAAAAAAAGTTCTCTTCCTATGAACTACCCCCTGGAGCTCTTCTTTCCCATGTGACTTCTGACTGGGGGAGGAGGCAGAGGAAGAAAGATTGGACCTGAATTAGGTGTACATAAGTTGTTGAGATCATCCTTTGGGTCATTTCTACTGGATTCAACGTTTGAAGATGCCCAATCCTAAGGGTTAACAAAAGACAGTAAATTTTGGTTTCTGCTGGTCTAAAGAGAGTATGCCAAGCTAGACAGCAGGATAAATTGCATAAAGCTTCTGTGGAGAAATTGTTGGAAAATATAGTAACTTGATGGAGGAACCATTTTCCTATGATTCTAGATCCATTGAGGTAACATTTTGGATACATTCAAACACTCAGTCCTTCAACTATCACAACTTAATGCTACTGCTTTCTTGGTGGACTGATAATCCAGAATATAACGTGGTGGTCCTCTCCGACTTTTGATATATGCCTTGTTTTAAGCATCAGGGATATAAGGAGCTCTTTGAAATTTAAGGAATTAAATGTAAGCTCTACCCCATTGAATTTTTTTCTGTCATTTGTATTTTCTTTTCTTAATTTATTGAGTTTTCTCTTGGCCAGTAGAGTTTTTGATCAATTACTGTGAACAATTACTTTTCCCCCATGGGAAACCATTTGCCTTTATTTTTTATTTTTTATTTTTTTTGAGACGGAGTCTCGCGCTGTGTCACCCAGGCTGGAGTGCAGTGGCGCGATCTCGGCTCACTGCAAGCTCCGCCTCCCAGGTTCACGCCATTCTCCTGCCTCAGCCTCCGAGTAGCTGGGACTACAGGCACCCGCCACCACGCCCGGCTAGTTTTTTGTATTTTTAGTAGAGACCGGGTTTCACCATGTTAGCCAGGATGGTCTCGATCTCCTGACCTCGTGATCCGCCCGTCTCGGCCTCCCAAAGTGCTGGGATTACAGGCTTGAGCCACCGCGCCCGGCCACCATTTGCCTTTAATAAGAGCAACTGCTTTTTAATTTTTCTGTTAAAATGTTTGCTTGTTTTCTATAGGTGTGCATCATTTCACAATTATTGGCAGTGGTTCAATGGTTTCATCTGCTTTGAACAGTTTCTTCTCTATCATTAAGAGGTAAGTTCTCAATTTATTGAATATTGCCATATAAGTTATTTACTTTGTTTTCTCAGTGAAGGTCAATAATGTCTTTAAGTTTTTTGGTGAAGATTTCGAATATCACTTTCAAACTGTGCACTTTCTATCTTCAATGAAGTCAGTTTAAAAATTTTTAAAATCTTGGTTTGGAGAATTTAAATTTGATCTGTAAATTTATTATATATAATAGAAACATGCTTGAGAAGGTGAATATTATAAAATAATAATTTTAATAATTGCTGATTTTTCAAAGAAAATCTCTGGAGTATATAGAGCTTTTCTAAACCAGTCTTATATTTTTCCCCTGAAGACCTGTTATGAATATATAGCTGGAGAAACTTTCCCAAATGTAAACAAGGTTGGAATACTTTTCCAATGTCTGCTGTTGTAAACGTTGTCCCTGTTTAATAATATTAATATGTTATGATATAAACATTGTCTATGTCTAATGATATTAAAATGTTACTAATATCACCGTGAACATTCAATATGCAACTTTATCTTTCTATCTTTGGCACCTGAGGAAACAAGTAGGTTTCCTTTCTTGGTGTGTGTAATGTGACATATACTTGCGGTTGGACTATTGTCACAAAGTTACCAACTTAAGCCAATGGTTTTCCCTTCCTCTTGCAAAGTAGTTGATTATTAGGGAATTGATGTCAAATGACTTAAGTTTAAAGCTTTGTGGAATAGCTCTCTGTGTTTGTGTGTGTTTGTGTGTGGTGTGTATTTGGGGAAATGCTTATTAATATCTCTGTTATTGATCTTACTGTCAATTGATGTGCTTACTCAACTGAATAGTGGCAATCTTATTATCTATTGCTACATGTGCTGTGAGTATGCAAATAGTCGTTTATCAAAGCCTGGCTTGTCATAAGATTAACTTTTTGTTTCTATTCAAATATAAAGATGGCAACAATGAAACTCTCTCGTAAGATGATCTTATTTTCTCTACTGTATTTCATTATGGTAAAGAAAAATTTTAAAGGCATTTTTCAAAAGACTATAATATATTTCACCTAAATAAATCCCTGTCTTTAAAAACATGTATATATAGCATATGTATTTGTGTATAAGCAGAAGTTTTGTTTATGTCTGTGTATACAATACACTTACCTCTTTTCATTACAGGATAGAATGCAAATCTAGGAAATCCTCTCAAAGGGGATTATCTTTTAACGTATTTGAGTCAATTTTAGAAAAGCAAACCACAAAACTTGATTAAATTACCAACTTTATTTGATTTTGTTTATTTTTAATGAATTCTTTTGTGATTTTTGTCTGGATAAAATTCAGGCTGCATACTGTACCTTTGGAACATACCCATCAACAAATTGCAAACTTCTGCAACTTCCACATTTTTGAATTATCGTTTTCTTAAACTTTTTACAAAATCACCAAAAGAATCAAGAAAATATCATTTAGCAGGACTTCGTATAACTTTTATACTTATGTTTGTTATAAGATCTGGGAACATTGATTTCCAGTATAAACCCAAGTATTTTTATTAAAAACTTGTGTTTCTGTTGTTAGTTTGAGAGCATCAAGTATCCTACCTGTTTACTCACTGCTATTTTTTCAGTCCCTGGAATGAAACATATGAGTAAAAGAAGAATGAATTCTAGATTTTCATAAAGTCATAGTAATAGAAAGGCTTTTTAGTGTCCCTGATCTCATCATCATAAGTTATCGATTGGTGAATAGTATTTTATATTCAACATGTACCTTCATGTACAAGATGGCCCTTATAAATAACATATAAGATATGAAAAAAGATACCCAGAATATGTCTATGTTACTGATGAAAAAGTTAATGTATGTCATAATCAGACCAGAATTCAGATCTTCTCAGCTGTGTTTCACTGTACTTTTCATTGTATTGCCTCTTGATTAGAGATCTGCTGTCGCTTATAATCATATGGACCACTAATCTCTATAATATATTCAGAGAGAGATGTTGAAATTCTGTTTAGGATCTATTCACAATGTAACCTAAAATTTAACCAAGTTACTTGACCAAAATTTAAGTTCATTTCTCCATAAAAGAACTCATGCATTACAACAGAAAGTAAGTTATACTTTTCACAGAATACTCTTTATATACTTAAAGCATTTAAAAATAATTTCCTCTTTCCAAATGTCTTTAATTTTTTAAAAATAAAACATACATTACTTTCTTGTAGTAATTTTTATTCCATTAGAACTTGTGTTTCTCTATTCTCCTCTGCCCTCGATATTTGTATCTACACTTGATTTTACTCACATCTTTCAAATTCTGTTTCCCACTATTTCATATTCAAAATCTTAATTGACTTTCTACAGCATGGACAAATACATCCTTAGCCTGGCATCCAAAACCTTAAGTGATACAATCCAATCTACAATTGCAACCTTAATTTTTTCAACTCATATGTATGTCTTATACATAATTGAGCTTCAGCCTGAATTAGGATGGACTTAAGAAGTTGTGACCTTAATATTTGAGATGTTGATATTGAATAAGTATGCCCAAAGGTCCATGGACTCCAGTCATTATTGAGGCACTCTTTGTATTGTAAGAATTACAAGCTGATGTGAATGTGAAAACAGCACTCAAATTATAGTGTACCCACTATACACAAGTCTTGTGGAAGGAGTTTCAAACATTTTGGTCTCAGGACTTCTTTACACTCTTAAAAATTATTGAGCCCTCCAAGGAGCTTTTGTTTAAGTGCGTTATATCTATAGATATTTACTCTGTTAGGTTATATCACAAGTAAAACTGTGAAGAGGAAATACTGCTAATGCTGACATTTGCAGTTATTGGTGCAGTGGCTCATGTCTGTAATCCCAGCACTTTGGGAGGCTGAGACGGAAGGATTGCCTGAGTCCAGGAGTTCGAGACCAGCCTGGACAACATGGTGAAACCCCATCTCTACTAAAAATAACACCAATTAGCTGGGCATGGTGGCATGTGCCTGTAGTCCCAGCTACTTGGCCTGAGGCAGGAGAATCCCTGGAACCCAGGAGAGGGAGGCTACAGTGAGTCGAGATAGCACCACTGCACTCCAGCTTGGGTAACAGAGCAAGACTCTATCTCAAAAAAAAAAAAAAAAGAAAGCAAACAAAAACAAAAAACAAACAAAAACTCTTAATAAGAGAAAGGCAATTTTGAAATAAATAAATTATTGAGGCCTCCAAGGAGCTTTCGTTGAAGTAGGTTATATCTATAGATATTTACTCTATTAGAAATTAAAACCAAGAACTATTAATTTATTTAGAGTATTTTATCTATTTAAACTACTAATTAATTTAAATCAAAAGTAATAAACTCATTATATGTTAACATGAGTGCATAATTTCATCAAAATTAAACATTTTCTTAGTCTGGACACAGTGGCTTACACCTGTAATCCCAGCATCTTGAGAGGCTGAGGCAGGCAGATCACTTGAGGTCAGGAGTTAGAGACTAATCTGGCCAACATGGTGAAACCTATCTCTACTAAAAATATAAAAATTTAGCCAGGGGTGGTGGCAGGCTCCTGTAATCCCAGCTATTCAGGAGGCTGAGGCAGGAGAATCACTTGAACCTGGGAGGCAGAGGTTGCAGTGAGCCGAGATCATGCCACTGCACTCCAGCCTGGGTGACAGATTGAGACCCTGCTTCAAAAAAAAAAAAAAAAAAAAAAAAAACCACATACATACATTTTCTTAAAATATTTGTGAGGAAAGTGAATTTTTTTTTTTTTCAAATCTCTTCAGTATTTTGCTTAATAGAATATAGCTGAATCCTCATAGCTATTTCTGTATCCAGTTCATCACATAGCCTTTGGAAAAACTCCACTATGTATTTGTGAAAGGAGGAGAATGTAAAAAGCAAATAACTTCTGAATATTACAATGAATATGGTTTTGAGTTTGTGGACCCCCTCAAAATATCTCAGGGACCTCCTGGAAAAAATGTAACTCAGATAAAATGTAAACATGATAAGACATATAGGCGGTAAGTGTTTTAAGGCAGTTTTATCTACTCGGACAGTATGTGCTCTCATGGGCTTATCCATATAGGCAAATGCTTTATATTTTCTTTTGAAATCATCTGTTTTTTTGGTTCATTGTTTCAGCTTTAGTTTGTTATGAAAATAGACACATGGTTGATAGGTTCTGTGCATTAGAGAATCAGGTCCTTGGAACACACCTTAAGAACCACTCACATAGAGGTTAAGAGCTTAGGCTTTGATACCCACTGCCTGTTTGTGTAGATCAGCTTCTCCACTCCTAGTTCTGTAATATTGGACAGGTTATTAGATTTCTTATGCTACGGTGCTTCCTCCTCCAAAATGGAATTAACAACAATATATCTCGAGCTGTGTTTTGAGGGTTAAATAAATTAATACATGATTTGCAATTATAACCGTTCTTAGCACTAGAAATAGTCAATTTTATGGCAAGGTCAATACATTTTTTTTTCTACCTGAAAGAAGTAAGAGCAAGCTCTAAACATTTTCATAGATCTACAAAGTCTTATTCATTGCATTCATTTGCATCAATTTTCCTTTTTTTTCAGCAATCTGTCATGCTTAATTTAGTCCTTCCTTTCTCACTACATTAAGAGAACATAAACAAGTCTAGAATTCATTCATTCATTCATTCATTCATTGATTCATTCATTCATCGTGTACCTGTTGTGAAATGCCAAGCATTCTGCTAAGCTCTGTTACAGAATCTTAAAATCTTGTGGCAAAAGACACATATTAAACCAATGAGCAACAAAACAAGTGTATAGATTTCTAATGTGAGAAGATTTTGAAATGGTCTTTCTTGTTGCTTTTTTATGCTTTCAATATTATCTTTATGACATATTAAATGTTTAAGCTTTTATTAAAATTGACTTTGTTATATTCACTTTGTTATATGTAAAATAATCGGTAAGAAATGATTGGGCAGAAAGGGAAACCATGAAAAGAGCATTAGTTGATCTAGCTTCTGGTTTCAACTTTGACACTAACTAACAATATGATTTGAATAAGATATGAACACTTTACTCTCATTTTTCTCAAATACAAAAGTAGACAGTCATCTAAAATCTCTCCCAGAGCTATTATATTTGTTATTTTAGGACTAAGTATATCTTTACACCAATTTTACCATGTTGTGTGAGTGAGGTATTATTCTATTGTAGCATTTTAATTTCACAATTGTAATTACTTTTTTCAGTCTATCAATCCATGGGATTGCGAGCATCTTGAAGTTGGTTTCTGAATCGTCTTCATTTTTATGTACCCAGAATGCTCAGTGCAAATTTTGTTGAATGTTGAATGTACTTTTAAACTGTATTTGTGATGGCAAGTAGTCCTAAAAGACTTTTCATTAAGTTTCCTGGAATGACCAACGGAAACAGGTCTGAACCTACGTTTCTGAGTACATTGAAAAGAGTAGTAAGTGTTTCATAAAGGTTAAATTTTAAGGAACAAGGGCTCTACTTGGTTGGACTTTTCACATACGAAACTGTGTTCACGAGTCTTTAATTTTATTGTGTCCAGCAGATGGCACTAGTGCCTCAACTAAAACTCCAGTTTGAAGAAAATGTAAGATCATGCATACCTTAAAACTAAGCTGATGTTATAAAAATCCAAGAGAATATCACACACATATTCAGATCTGTATAGTTAAATGAAACATGAAATTGCTGAATAAGTATTTATCTTTAAAAAAATTCTCTGAATTTTATGTTTTAATTCATCGCAATTACTCTAGAAAAATAAAAGACTACAAAGGGGAGAAAACAAACACAAACTGGGGAAATATTCCAGAAGAAAAAGTTCCTCCAAGGTCAGGACATGCTCCAAGATGCTTTTTGGCCATATCTTCTCTGCAAAATTTATGAAAAATAATCACAAAAAGGAATAAAAACTATTCAATTTCTTCTTTTTCTAAGCTGTCTCTTGTCTTCGTTGTATTTTAGTACCCTACCAATTGTATACAATTATGAAAGAGACATGCATGAGATACTGTTGAAAATTATAGAAGAAAAGCAAGAATAGGCCAATACTTCTAAAGCTTAACTTGAAAAAATTATTGTTTTTCAGAAAGATTTTTTGGCATTGAAAGCCTTGATTCATAATAACATCCTCCTTCTTGAATATTGTTATGTTCTTTTCCCAGTCAAGCAATCAACAGTTTTCCTTTTCTTTTAAAATCTGAAATGAACAAATGTTTACTCACAAAATCTTAAAATGTCATTTTTTTATTAGTAAAAATCTTTACTGCCTTTCTTATTATATGCAGTTAGGCTATATTAGTTGTTAACTATTTGTAACTTTTAAATTTGATATGTTCACCCTTTAATCTATTTTTTCAAACCTAATGAATATTATTAGCTGATTGAAATTAACAACTCATTTAAAAGAAACAGAGTTTTATAATACCCTGTTTCTTCCTCAGAGTAGTTTGATAGTATTAACGTAATAACTATTCTCACTTTTTTCAATAAGATCAAAGTAATGATTTGGTGGAAGCATAGAAACAACATTTATTTGCCCTTAACTGGATCTTTAATACAGCACCTCTACTTAAGAAATTTAAGAAATACTCTGAGAAGCTATTTATATAGAGAGATTTTATCATTCAATCATGCTTTTGGTGAAATAATTATTAAAGATTATTAAGCATTAAATAACTATTAGGGATTCTTAAGGATTAATATGTAAAAACATAAGGCTTTAATTTGTTGATTTTTAAAAATTCTGTAATTTAATAATAATGTTCAAAGAAAGGAATAGAACCATCTAGTCTCAAAAGTGGGAGGGGCCTATTGTGACTTCCCTATCTCTTTTTCTCCTCACCTTCTCTAACTCAGTGACTCATCTAGTTTTACTTCATGTTTGTTGTCATTATCTTGAGCAAATAAAAAATAGAAGGAATAAAAATCAAGAATGTGTGCCTTAGGAGAGGACAAGGTACCATACAATCTCATACTGAAAATTAAATAAAAATATACTAAGTTATAAAACTAAAGAGAGAGAGAAAACAAAACAAAACAACAACAAAAAGTATACTGTGAGTTTATGTGGTCACCAGTGTAGAACATGTAGTTACAGACTCTAGATTTCTTTAATTATTTTATAGTCATCTGAAGAATAATTGATTTGTTGGACTTTCACATACGGAAGACGTGATAAGACATATCGGCAATAGATATTTTAAGGCAGTTTAGTCTCTATTCTGATAGTATTTGCTCTCATTGGCTTATCCATATAGGCAAATGCTTTATATTTTCCTCTGAAATCATTTGCTTTTTTGTTAATTGTTTCAGCTTTAGTTTGTTATGAAAATAGACACATGGTTGGTAGGTCCAGTACTTTAGAGAATCAGGATGAAATAATAGAAAAAGAGAACTTTCCCACCCTCTGCCTTACACTCTTCTATGCATGTTCAGGGGGAAAGTATGGTGAGAATTCAGTGTGTCTGCTCCATGCTAGCAGTTTCCTAGAGGTGGAGCAGTTATGAAAGAAGTGGGGATGGCCAGGAAAAGCCGGAAATAGCATCGGGAAATGTGGGTAGAGGCTATAAAAATTTTGTGGACTAAATAGAATTCTGGTGATTGGAATGCTTATCCAAACTATTTTGAAAGTTAATTTACATTTTTTCCAGGGATAAGTTTTTATTATTTTTTAAAATGAGAGAGGGATGGGGGAGAGAGAGAGACAGACAAAAAGAAAGAGAGAGAGAGACTTAGCAAACATCTACCCCTCATTCCATCTGCTCCTTAGGTGTCTCAAAATTAATTTTCTTCTTTCCACTATCACAGATCTATTCAGAATTAATAGTATGACTTTTATGATTTTACCAACAATGTAAACTAAAGTTGTTTTTACATTTCTATTTTTAAAAAGCGAGTAAATAATTTTGATACAGAGAATCAAAAATAAACAAAAACAACAAAACAAGAAAACCCTTACCATCTGGGTTCTGCTACATTTGCACTGAAATCTTGGGTAGTAAATATATATCTGGACCATTTAAAAGTAACTTTACTGTGAGGCGCATCACATCAAATAGAGGCTGTTTTGTAGTCTACCTTGTATTTCACTGCTGTGAACTCTGTGAGCAAACAGAATTTGTTCACAGGGTGAAACACATATTTATGGTCCTGAATAAACTGCACAGATTCAAAACCTATTTGTGTGACAGTGCTAGACACAGGAATTCTGAGGCCAAATGGGATGTTTGTAGTCTACATTTGCATATCAATACCCAGACTCTCCTTTAGGAATACTGCTGCTTCATGACAATGCTGTTGTCTGAGGTCTGGGGGAAAGAAAACCCATAAAAGTTTGGATTCACTTTTCAATGCCCTCGATTCCTTTTTTGTGCTTTGGAAAACTGTGAAACAGGGTCACCAAGTTCCATTCTCCATAGTTTTATTATGTTTTAAATGAAGCGATTGAACCTGCACAGAACCCAGACAGACAGACACCACATGGCCACTTTGTGGCAAGGCAGCTTCTTAGGAATGGTGAAGCTTGTCTTAGTGTGTTTCATGGAGTTGGGATCTGCACTATGGTTCCTTAAAGAACCAAAGTAAACCAAAATTCTTAAGCAAAATACTTAGAACCCTTTTTCCTGGGGAAAAAGTATACAATAAATAGTTCTTTTAGCTATTGAGAAGCTAACCTAAGCGTGTAATGGTTATTTGAAAACCAGGCTGTGGATATCAAAGGGATTTTATAAGGTGATGTCATTTTCTACCTGGCCAAGCTGCCTTGATGACTTTCAGTTCTTGTCCTTGAAATGGAGTTCTTGTCACACAGAGCCTTTCATAATTTTGCTGAAGAGTTATTTGGAAAAAAAAGATTTCATTATTTTTTTTGTCTAGCAATGCTTTGGTCTTCCTGAGGGGAATTTTAAAAGTTAACGTTTTCCCTTATTTTTTAGAATGTAGTTGATTTTGTTAATTGCAACCCTCCAAAGAAACAAGATAAAAAGAAGGCCATGTTTTGATATTACTGCCCTTTTCTACTACTGCACATTTGCAAACATCTTTTGAGAGTGCTATAACTGCAAATGTCAACATTAGCGGTATTTTGTCTTCACAGTTTACTTACAATATAGTGACATATTTTTCCATGCCACTACAAGGTATTGTGTTCTTAAATGCCCATTTTAACCCTACTTCATTTTAACTCACATACTGATTTGCTTTTAGATTTTGCCATTAATTTTCTTTTTCTATGCAATACAAACATATTTCTGCTTGAATATCTTTTTATGGTTACCTCAAGAATGACTTACAGGGTATAAAATTGTCTTCAATATAGGTGGCACTGGGTTAGTAATATTTTAATTGCTTTGATCAGAGCTCTGAATAGTTTCCTGATTCTCCTCCAATTACCTATCTTCCTAATTCTTAGCTTCTAAGGAAGAAGATAAGAGTCCATCTGACAAAACAAGCTATTCTGATCTCTAGATCCCATCTTTATTTGGTACTATTGACAAAGAAATGTCAGTGCCCCTGAAGAGAACATTGGTGGCTTCACTCTCCTTGATTTTTACATAAAATTTGGTATTACTGGCCCTTCTCTATTTTCTTATTTTCTTTTCTTCTACGTCTCTTCTAACTGCTCTCAAATAGTACATACAATTGCATTCTTCTCTTTCTAAATTCCCCGTTTTCATGTTTTTCAGCGCCTTTAGGTCTTCACCCAATACCTCAATGTAGGTAATTCCAAAAATGATAATTTTACCCCAATTCTACTCCAAGAGTTAAGTTGTTTATTTGGTATTTCTATTGGTTATTATACTTATTACAAATCTTGGTAAGTCTGAAACTAGGTACTACAAAAGATTTTCTTGTAGTTTTTAAATGTGTTCAAAAATTATTTGACATGATCCTCTTGAAAAAGTAGAGCTGGGCCAGGCGTGGTGGTTCACACCTGTAATCCCACCACTTTGGGAAGCCAAGGTGAACGGATCACCTGAGGTCAGGAGTTCGAGACCAGTTTGGCCAACATGGCGAAACCCTGTCTCTAGTAAACATACAAAAATTAGCTGCGCGTGGTGGCATGGGCCTGTAATCCCAGCTACTCGAGAGGCTGAGGCAGGAGAATCGCTTGAACCTGGGAGGCAGAGGTTACAGTGAGCTGAGACTGTGCCACTACACTCTAGATTGGGCAACAGAGTGAGACTCTGCCTCAAAAAAAAAAAAAAAAAAAAAAAGAAAAGAAAAAAAAAAGAAAGAAAAGAAAAGAAAAAGTAGAGCCTAACTCTCCTCTTCTTGAAGGTGTGCCAACTTTAATAATCCTTTCTTATGAATAGAATGTGACAGAACTGGCCATGTGTGACTTCTGAGGCTACATGGTTTTAAAAAAAAAAAAAAAAAAAAAAAAAACTTTGCCAAAACTTTGCCTCTTCTGCCTTGCTTCCTCTTAGGTCTCTCACTCTGGAAGAAACAAGCCAGCATATCATAAGAATAGTCAAGCAACCCTACAGAGATGTCCATGCGGACAGCAACTAAGGCCTTTCCATCATGGCCCCCCCAACTTGCAGGCCAGCTGTGTGAGCCAGCTTGCAAGTGGATCTTGTAGTTTTTGTCATTCCTTTAGGTGATAATCCTGGTTGACATCTGACAGTAATCACATGAGAGATTCTAAGCCAGAGTCACCAAGATAAATTTTTCTTGAATTCCAAGTTTACAGAAAGTCTATGAGATAATACTGTTACTTTATGCCACAAAGTTTTGGGGTAGTAGCTTACGCAGCAGTAGGTAGCTATTCTAGCACTCCTCTAACAGCCACTTCATTTATTATACAGTCATGCATTGCTTAACAACAGCGATATATTCTGAGAAATGTATTGTGCAGCTTTGTTCTGTGAACATTGTAGAGTGCCTTTACACAAACCTAGATGCTATAGCCTACTACACACCTAGGCTATATGGCATAGACTATTGCTTCTAGGCTACAAACCTATATGACATGTTACTGCACTAAATACTGGGGACAGTTGTAACACAATGGTTAAGTGTCTGTGTATCTAAATATATCCAGATATAGAAAAGGTAGAGTATAATATGGTACACCTGTATAGGACACTTACCACAGATTAGTTTGCAGGACTGGAAGTTGCTGTGGGTGAGTCAGGGAATGACGAGTGAATAAGAAGGCCTAGGAGGTTCCTATACACTACTGTAGACTTTATAAACAAGGTACACAGGCTTCACTAAATTTATACAGATTTTTTCTTCAATAATAAATAAACTGCTTACTGTAAGTTTTCTACTTTGTACACTTAAAAAAAAACTTTTGGACTCTTGTAATAATAACACTTAGATAAAAACACAAACAGATTGTACAGCTGTACAATAGTATTTGATTTCTTTATATCCTTATTCTATAAGTTATTTTCTATATTTAAAATTTTTATTTTTTCTTCTTAAACTTTTTGTTATAAATGAAGACATCTACACACACATTAGCCTAGGCATTCCCAAGGTCAGGATCATCAAGACATCACAGGCGATCGGAGTTTTTCAACTCATTATAAATTTATGGGTCCCCCATCATATAGGTGGTCTATCATTGACCAAAACATCATTCTGCATCACATGACCATATATGAAGAATTAAGTTTCATGCCTTCTTACTTTGAAGTGATTTTCGTATCTGCTCCTTTGAAATTTAATTGCCATGTTACCCCAAATTTAGCAGAGAGTATTGCCTCCCACATGGCTGTATTGCTTAGCCTTTTAACCAGTATCCCTGATTCTTTTCTTTTAGTCTCCATTGTACACCTATAGAAGCTGATTTTTCTCTGAAATACGTGGACGCCATATAGTTCAAGTGCTCAAAAAACTCTAGAGTTGTTTTCATTTACCTTCAAGATAAAACCTTGTATTTCTTAGAGTGGTATATTGGATTCCTATTCAAAACTATTACTCCCTCTCCTCCTCCTCCATGGGAGGATACTTCCTGTCCATTTGATACTGGGCTTGGTCCTGAGACTTGCTTTGACTTCATGATAAACAGGGTATACTTCTAAACCCCTTAATTTGGACTCATCCATGTATCTTGCCTTGGCAATAGACTTTTAGCAGACTTGACACAAGCAGGACCATGAAATGCATATAGTTTATTGGGCTTGCTTGACTGTACTCTGCCATTCCTGTGAGAGGCACATCGCTTAGCTAGACTGCTGGTTTGAGAAGGATGAGAGAAATATAGAGCATACATAAGCCCAACACAATGTGAGGAGTCAGGCACAGGTGGACCTACAACTTGAAGCAGAACTACTGATCTGCGCTCAGCATACATCAGCCAAAGCCTAGCAAACCCAGTAAGAATAAATAATTTTTGTGTTAGACCATCAATTTTTTGGAGTGATTTGTTATACAGCAGCAGCTGACTGATAGTTAACCTCTATTACCTTAGGTCCATCTTATGTTTTCAAATACATCATTTTTTTTCTGCCTAACATAGCCCATTATTTCTTGTCTCTTCTCTGTTTTCTAAATATGCTTTTCCATTCCTATTGACACAACTTTTCCATTTTTTCCATAAATCCTGTTAAGATCCTATTGATGACAACTAATATTTATTTGTTAGTAATCTGTTCAGTCGTAATACTGTCTCTCTTATGGCAGAATGTTATTTTCATTTTGAGAGAAAGTTAAATCTTAAAAGTTTTTAAAACTTGCCCAAATTCACAGAAGAAGTAAATCAGGAACAGAATTTGGACTCTGGGCTTTGTGATTTAAAAATCAATACTTGTAACTAAGATTCTATATTTGTGTTTTGGTCCCAATACTTTCTTTTTTGACAATTCCAATCCACAAATTTTGCTAATTTTTTCAACTCCTAGTGCACTTAATATTCTCAGCACTGTTTTTATAATCATATTGAATGTGATTTCTTTAGCATTTTATAATTAATATAGCATCTTACAATCTTTTATTCTAGCCAGTCCTTATAACCTGTTTCTGAAGAATGTATGATTATTCTTTTGTCCAGGAAGAAAATAAGATCTCTGGTTAAATAATTTGGTCTTAGCCATTCAGCTATATGTGATGGTGCTGAAAAAAGAGCTGTTATAAACTGAATTGTGTCCTCCCCACCACAAATTTATATGTTGAAGCCCTAACCCCCAATATGACTGTTTTGAGTTAGAGATAGGGTCTTCAGGAGGGTAATAATGTCAAATGAGGTCCTAAGTGTGGGACCCTAATCTGATAACACTTGTGTTCTTATAAGAAGAGACACCAGAGTATGCATCTCCCTCTCTCTTTTTCTCTCTCCCACTCTCTCTCTGCATGTGACCAGAGGAAAGGCCTTGTGAGGACACAGTGAGAAGGCAGCCAACTATGAGCCAGGGAAAGAGGCTTTACCTGAAATCAACCCTGATGTCATTTCCATCTTGGACTTCTATCTTGGAATTCCTCCATTCTTTAAAACTTTGAGAAAATGAATTTCTATTGTTTACTCACTCAGTCTGTAGTATTTTGTTATGGCAGCCTCAGATAACTAATAGAAAAGCTAAGCTTTTTCACTTGCAATATCTCTATCCTCAGTTTCTTACATCTTTTCCACATTTACCACTAACTCTCTGAGGACAATGATGACATCTTTGTATTCCCCACCATATGTTATGTGTACAGTAGATTTTTCAATATTTCATAGGCTCACAGAAGATTTAAAAGTGGAGGAGGTCTAAGATGTTAACTTATCCTCCTGTTTTAAAGCTAAACAATTCAGATCCAGAGATGTTCAAAGACTTGGCCAAAATGGCTCTACAGTTAGTACAGAGCAGGGTATGAAAATCCAGAGCCCACTTGCAGCCTCTGGGAAACAGCACTTCCATTATTTCCCTGGGGGAGATGGAAATGGGATGCATCACCCTCACTGCTAATACCGTTTCTTGTTTTTAATAACATTGTATGATGGAGCCCAAACTGCACAGGAACTGAACAGTTGAAACTAGATCCTAATTCGAGTAAGCAAAATTGATACCACATGATGTACCAAAAAGGAAGTATACTCCAGGCTTTTCAAGGAAGGTGACAAAGCAAACACACTTAGCAGGCATATTCTTTTGCTCTTATTGGCTTTGTCGGTGAAAAATTTAAATATGTTCTGTTTTTGTATGAGAGAGTGAAAAATGTAAACATATTTGTGTGGTAAATCTAATTGCACATAATGTATTCGTCTTTATTTTCCAAAAGGGGAACCTGACTCAGGTGGCCCCAGGACATGTCAGAGGCACTTACATATTTTCCTTCATCTATCAAATCAGTCTGTGCAGTGGGTTCACTGCTTTATGGTAGGGACACAATGTGTAAAAGACTGGAGCTAGAACAAAAGCCACCAATAAAACTAACCTTGTAAAAATGACAACAGGATCTTTCCACTGTTATCATGAACTATTTTAAATGCTAAAGCAAAAGGATGCCAACTGGTGGCCTTGTTGCCTCTCTCAAGAGAGAAGAAAATGATTAAATTAGCACAAAGCTTTAAATCTATTCCCACTTGGCAGAGAGGTCTGAAGCTGATCATCATGGTAGCATGTGAAAACTTGCAAAGTGGTGGTTAGTGGTACTTTTGCTTAATGGAAAAATAACACAAGTTGACAGTGCAGGCTGTCATTTTTATTCAGTTATTCATCCAACATTGAGACCTTTAAGTTAGATCACAAAGTTTCAGTCTCTTTTACTCTTGATTTTGAAGGTGAAGGTTGATCATGGTAATGTGAAACTCTACCAAAATCTCCATCTGCAGAGCGGAGGCATGGTGCTGTAGAAGGGCACTGGAAGGAAACTCAGATCACTGAGGTCCAGCCTCACTGCAGCCGTTGGTGCTTTCCTTGGCCCGTGAAGAGTCTCTTAGCCTCACTGAACCTATTTGCCTCCTTTGTACAATGTTCACAATTAAGTCCATACTTAATACACAGTAGTGTGAGGAAAATATTAGAATACCATTTAAATTTGTATGATCTTTGATAGCTCATGAAACCCTTCTCATCTGTTTTTTTTTCTCTCGCATGCAAATGCAACGAAGTAGTTGGCCTAGGCAAATAATTTATAACTCAGATCTCAAAAGCAAATGCAACAAAGCAAAAATAGACAAATGAGACTCAAACCGAAAAGCTTTTCCACAGCAAAAGAAATAATCAGCAAACAGACAACCTATCAAAAGGAAGAAAAATATTTGCCAACTCTGTATCTGATGAAAGGCTAATACCTAGAATTTACAAGTAATTAAAACAACTCAACAAGAAAAATACAAATAACCCCATTGAAAAGTGGGCAAAGGACATGAGCATTTTTCAAAATAATACACACAGGCAGCAACAAACGTGAAAAAATGTTCAGTATTGCTAATCATCAGCGAAATGCAAATTAAAACCACAATGAGATAGCACCTTTCACCAGTCAGAAAGGCTTTCATTAAAAAGTCAAGAAAACACAGATATTGGTGAGGATGAGGAGAAAAGAGAATGCTTATATACTGTTGGTGGGAATGTAAATTAGTACAACCTCTATGGAAAACACTGTGACTATTTCTTAAATAGCTAAAAGTCAAACTACCGTTTGATACAGCAGTTCCACTACTGGGTATTTGCCCAAAGGAAAAGAATTAGTATATTAAAAAGACACTTGTGCTTGTATGTTTATCACAGCACTATTCACAATAGCAAAGATATGGAATCAATATGTGTCCATTAGCAGATGATTGGATGAAGAAAATGTGTATACATTCTTGGAGAAATATATATACACACACACACATACACGCACGGTATTATACACATACACTCACCCACACACACCATATAATACTATCCATTTATAAAAAATAATGAAATCATGTCTTTTGCAGTAACATGGATGGGACTGGGAACCATTTTTTTTTTTTTTTAGGTTACATCACTCAGGAAGTCAAATACTGCACATTCTCAGTAGGAGTGTAACAGTGTGGACATGTGGACATACAGAGTGGAGTAGTGGACACTGGAGACTTGAAAAGATGGGAGGGTGGGAGGCAGGTGTGGAAAGAGAAACTTCCTGTTGGGTACAATGTACACTATTTAGGTGACAGTTCCATTAAAAGCCCTGACCTCACTATTACACAATATTTCCATGTAACAAAAATGCACTTATACTAACTGAATCTATAAAAATAAAAATATAAAAAACCAGTGAAATAGGAAACACAGTAATATGTTTTTCTCATTCCAGACTGGGATGCCCGGAGGTTTTACATGCTTACGGTGAGGAACTGAGGCCAGGGTCACCTTGTCATAGTCACTGCATGGTGCTCTCTGGCAAAAGTACAAATGAGTACTATGTATGTGAAGGAGAAGTATTAGGCTATGATGTCTCTAATTTTTAAAATATTATTTTGACAACCTAAATAATAATATTGGGCTTAATTTTAAGGGTATGTAACATAATTATATTTTCACATAACTCAGTTTTGCTCTAGTAGGTTACCAAATTTGTAAGCTTCATTTTCTACATCCATAAAATGGGATTCACAATATGCAGTAAGTGAAAGTTTGTGATAATTCAATGTATTAAATCATGTAAATGCATAGGACTCTTCATAGCATATGGAAAGGACACAATAAACATAATTATTATTATTTTTGATCTTAGATAAATAAAATATATGTGAACTTAAATACGGAAACCACACATGCATGTACATACACACAGGCCGGAAAACAGGCAAGTGGTTACTGAATGCCAAGTAATCATTAATGCTAACAAGTGCTTGGGGTTAAAAGGAGGCGTAAACCTCAAAAACATCCTGAAGGAGATCGTCTCTGCACTGGGCATTGAAGGGTATGGAGTATTTCAGTTTCAGTAATAGAGAAAAGAGAGCAGAGGAGAGCCATGGATAAATGTATAGAGGTAGAATAGTGCAATGTGCAAAATACCCTTGTTTTGGTAAAAAATGTGTTTGTACAGGAATAGTGGAAAAGTCAAGGCCATATTGTAAATCAGTGGTCTTTAAATTCTTCACTGGTAATTCAGATATGTCATCTGGTAAATAGAGGGGAATTATATATCATCTCTATGTAGATGATTGCATAAATTTATCAATGATTAGGTTCTATTTAAAAAGTAGTTGTTCAGTGTACCTCTAGATGTACTTGAGGTATACCCTATTATAAAGGAATGTTTTAATAATCCAGCTAACTCTGCAAGAGCATTATATATTTAAATGTATGCTGCATTGATTGCTGATTCATATGGATATATTGTCACAATCTGGCTTTTACACTTTTTAAGGTGCAGGGTCAATGACAGCGGTGTCCGCTGTTATCTGTGCTTATTCAGGGTGAGAGCTTCTCAGCAAAACTGGTGACGGGGTTGAAATGAAGTAGATAATATATAAGCAACATTATCAGAGCTGTATAATCTTTCTTTAACCTTTCCTTCCAAGTATCCAGTGATTTAATACTTAGTACCACCATTTAATATAAGCCCCCAAAGTCCCTTTATAGGTACTATTAATTAATCAATTATAAGCCTAGATTAGGCCAGGTACTCAGATAGATGCTGAGGGTGGTTATAATCAGGCATGACCGCAAAGAGACGTGTGATTGGATAAAGTATAAGATAGATATACTGGGTTCATGTAAAACAGAATGAAAGAATGACTGTTTTACTGTACTGTACTCTGATTTTACTGTGAGTGGAGTAATTGACTGAGTCACCTTCTGCTACTTCTCACAAACCCAGGAAAGTTGGATGCCTTGCTGACCTCTAAAGTTACTTATTTGCCATCTCCCGGGTGTGCTTCATTCCGTCATCTCAGTATGGCAAAATCTTAGCCATTTCTCAAGAAGCTATACATTTGGGCACACTCGTGAGGATCTTTGCCACCAAATCTCTCCACCTCAAAGTTGTTTCATCCTTAGAAGAGAGGTGATAATAACTACAGAAATATTTATGGGACCCCAGAAATTGGAGGGAGAAGTTTAAAGGAGGAATTTCCAGCTTCTCATTAGGAATCCCCAGAGCAGCTCAGTGTGCCTAAGAAGAGAGGGGCTGTAATAGTGCCAGAGTCTTCCATAGCATGGAGGGGCTATGAAAGAGTCCTGGGAGTAAGGATGAGAGATGACTGAACACAAAACCGATGATGTAGACTGTGGGAGAATTTTGCACATCCTACATGATCCCAAGGAGGCATTATCTGATGATCGAAAATCATGGAACTAAGATGGTAATAATTTTTTAATGTGAACCTGAATGTGTAGCTTGAAAACATTACAGGCCGGGCGTGGTGGCTCACGCCTGTAATCCCAGCACTTTGGGAGGCCGAGGCAGGAGGATCACGAGGTCAGGAGATCGAGACCATCCTGGCTAACACGGTGAAACCTCTCTCTATAAAAAATACAAAAAATTAACCGGGTGTGGTGGTGGGCACCTGTAGACCCAGCTACTCGGGAGGCTGAGACAGGAGAATGGCATGAACCCGGGAGGCGGAGCTTTCAGTGAGTCGAGATCACGCCACTGAACTCCAGCCTGGGGGACAGAGCGAGACTCTGTCTCAAAAAAAAAAAAAAAGAAAAAAAGAAAACATTACAACTGCTGTAATGATCATGGGATCACATGTCTCCTCCTTCAGTGTTCTCTATGAAGAAATTGTCTTTTTTACATGTCTGCTCCTTGTTTAAACCTTTCTCATGACACTTTTTTTTGGGGGGGAGAGAATTTATTAGAGTAACTAATATTAGCTGCTTGTTCTTCTTCTTTATTAGATTGCAATTTTCTTGTCCGTTTGTGCCCCAATTTGTCTTGTTCTATCCCCTTCCCTTGTAGAACCTAACACAGTGCCTTGTACTACTCACGTAGTAGGCACTTGTGTATATTTAATAATATACTCTGAAATTAACAGAATTATGAAGAAGGCAATACCATTTAGTTTGTATTCCAGGAAAGATCCTTTCATACAACACACTATAAGACAAGGGGGTATCACATACCACTTATCACATGTTTGAGTGGATTGGAACACAAACATGACATTTAACTAACATAATCAGATTTTAGCAAAATTCTGTCTGTGACATTGCGATAGTTTTGCAGAAAATTTACTCCGAGCTCTGTAAAGCAGGTGAAGCATCTTGTGGCTGCACATGGGTAATCATTATGTTTTCATAATGCCATTTTCCTTACCCATCATTATAGAAGTCTTTAATGGCAGGGCACTGTTTTAAAAAATATGTAACCATTCCATGATGATTCAGATATCCACTCACAAAACATTATGTAAGGGGAAATCTTGGCTATGATTGCTGAATAAACATTAAGAAACTGAACAGAGAAACTTTAATATGAAACCTGTAATTCTAAGAATTTTCTTCTATCCTGATCCTGGCCTCATTGCAGAGGGCTGTTGGAATAGTTTTTGTCTTTCCTTTCCAATTTTTTATTTTATTTCATTCTAATAGAATTGGCATTGTCCAATGTATACATTTCAGTATAAAACTTGAAAAATCATCTCCATAAGTCTTTATGGGGCTGTCCCACAAAACTGGCTACCTCATACTGAAAAAGATGGGATATTGATTCTTTCATGCATATGAGTAAAATTATTTTTTATGTGTCTCAAATTATAAGAGATTCCTACTAGAAGTGAAATTGAAATAATATTTTTATAACAAATGTGTTTGTTTTAGGGAAAAGAGTTTTGTATCTAATTAAGATATATGGCAAATCAGAACTTTTATATTCTGGAACAAATATTCCTAACGTTTTGGCATTTTAAGTGATAAAAATTTAAACACATTTTTATATGTATTTTGTACTTCTCCTTATAATATACTTAAATATTTATATTTATTTTCCAAAGTGTTTGCATTTTAGAACCACCTAATACTTTAGAGGTAGTGACAATTTTCTTATTTAAAAACAAAACCAAACAAAGAGAACAACAGCACAAATCCTCTAATCTGAGAATGCATTGGCTATTTATATTCTTACCTTTTCAATCTCTTAACCTGTATCCTAGAGCATCAGAATAAGCAAGACAAACACCTTGGATGGAAGCACATGCCTTTGCAGTGTTCTCACAAATGTATATTCCCATTTTTACAGATCTAGAGGGATGTAAGTGTACTTTAAGTTTATTTTAGGATCATAGCTATATTTATTTCTCATAGTTAATGGTAAGATTTCATCACTATTGGGAACTGATGTCCGTAAAGTAGGAAAAAAAATCATTCTTCAATGACAAAACATGGTTTTATTTTATTTTTGAGACAGGATCTTGCTCTGTCACCCAGGCTGAAGTGCAGTGGCATGATCATGGCTCACTGCAGCCTCCACCTACTGGGTTCAAGTGATCCTCCCACCTCAGCCTCCCAGGTAGCTAGGATGAGGTGTATGCCACCATGCTCCACTATTTTTTTAAAAATATTTTTAGTAGAGATGGAGTTTCACCATGTTGCCCAGGCTGGTCTTGAACTCCATGGCTCAAGCGATCCTCCTGCCTCGGCTTTCTAAAGTGCTGGGATTATAGGTGTGAACCACTGAGCCTGACCCAAATGTGATGTTCAGAAATTATAACTTTGATTTAAAAGGAGTTAGAAAAAAGAAAGTAAGAACACCTTTCTTCCTCTTTCATACTGCATTTCACACCACAATTGCTAATATCAAACAAAGAGTGGAAAGTCATGTGAAAAAATTGTAAAGGGTAATTCAATACAAGAACTTGCATAGAATTATTTTCCTTTAACTAATCAAAATCTTCATTAATGTAAATGAAATCTATTTTAACTTCAAGGAATGTCATTGATTCTTTAAGGGGTCTAAAAGAATAAAGAATAAATGTATTAAAATAGTGATATGAATGTAATGTGTAATTATACATCAACCTAATTGCACAATATAGTACAACGTGTAATCAGTATGGTGAAGAGCAATTTAGTCATCATTAAGAATTCTTAGGTATTTGCTTCATGATTCAGTGATACAAAGCAAATGTACATTTTATACTCATATCACTCATCACTTTTAAACTGATTTCAAGTTTATTCTTTATTGAGTACAGAAATGGTCTGTCATTGATTTCAAATAACTTTTAAATATAAAAATGCTTTGATATTATATTACTTACGATATACTTAACCTACATGCTTTAACCTTCTACAGTTCAACCCGCTACTTTTTTATTCTTACACACAAACTTAAACGTCAAATTTTGAGTAAAATCCTTCACTAGCTGGTATCTCTTTTTGTTGACATATCCTAGAGATATTCTAGTTCCAGAAAAAGGATAAAGAGACAAGAATCTTTAATCACCAAATCACGAAATCTTTAATAAATAGAGTTGGATAACCTCTGGTGTTATCTTCATAGCCTTGTAAACTAAAGATATTTCAGATAGTAGATATTGTCCCCCTTTAACAAAATCATTGTTACCTTTTGGAAGTCTACAAATAGCACACTAAATAAAATAGTCTTTTTTTTTTTTTGTACTACAGTAGCATTAAAAAATAAACAACAGCCTCTTTGCTAAGATTGTCTAATGTATATTAGATACATTTGAGCAAATTTTATTTAAGTGCTTCCCTGTCTTCCATGAACATGCACATTAATAGTCTTGGCATGTAGTTGGACCCGTGACCGTATATAATTGTGGGACATAGATTTGTAGAGGGAGAAAATATTGCTGTATTTGTCATTGCTTCTCAAACTTTAATGTGCATATGTATCACCTGGGGGTGGTTGTTAAAATGCAGCTTCCACTTCATTAGGGTTGGAGTAAGGTCTGGAATTCCACATTTCTAACAACCTCAGATGATTCCAGTGCTGCTGGCCCACTGAACTTCACTTTGATAGGCAGGCTCTGTGATGTATTTTTATCTTTCATCTTGAATTAAATGAAATCTCTTAAAGAAAGAGACCTGACATATCTTCGTTTTTTCCCCAGCAGTGCCAAGCACAGCACTAGGTATCTAATGGGTGCTCCACAAATATGTGTTGCTTATCTAAAGATAAAGCAAGAGTAGAAGACATATCTCTCTCTGATGACCTAATTTTTGTTTTCTTTCAGAAGGTATGAACAACCAAGGAGGCTTTTTTTCAACTTTTACATTTATTTGGTACAACTCAGGATAGTGGTATTGTCTGAGAGTAGCAACTTGAACTTATAAGAACTACACTAGAAGTCACAGAACTTGGAAAGGGCAGCCAGACCTACCTATTTGGGTCACTAGACTATTTTCAGATTCTGGAAATTATTTCTCTGGTCATTTCTCTGGTTATTTAGGAAACTTTAATGACAAATCTATGATTGCTTCTTTCTTCCTATCCTCTGCTTTCCCCGTTTTTAATATGTTCTAGGACTATTGCTTTCTTCAACCCATAGAAATACAAGTACTGCAATAGCCCAACATGTTAGAGTCATAAACCCTTTAAGGGAAGGTAAGGAGGAAACAGAAGGCTGAGGATAATACCTTGAAAGTTCCTTTTAATGTTAAAGCATCAATAGATAGTCATGTAGAACTATATGTACATTACTTTGACCTCTCTTCTAATATGACATTGTCCTTGAAACAATTTATTCATACTATTTCTAATTAAAATTGCTCCTAAGCATTTTTGGCTACTGAAAATGTCAAAGGTGTGTACTGTTCTGTTTTGTTGCTTGATCACTGGGAATCTATTTGCAAATGTGCAAAATGAAGTGATCCTATGGAATGACTGGGCAACTTGGCTCCCCGCTCTGTGATGGGTGTATAATTTTGCTTAATATGTAAACAGTCTTTTCAACACTCTCTGCTTAAATAATCATTGTTGGTTTGCTTTCTTCTAGTATTCCATATTAAGTAATGACTTGGCTAATGTGAAGGATGCTTGAAAGTATATTAGCATCAAGTTCAAATATAGAGAGATTAAATAACCTTCCCAAGGTCAACACACTGGTCATTGACAAATATGGACCAGATCTCATCTCCAAAACCCCACATAATTGTACCAGGTTAACTCATTCTTTCTTCCTAGACATCTTATTTTCCAGGGAGTAGTGAAGGTCTACAAAACTTTCCTACTAAATAGGAAATATATTTTGTTGTCAGATGTAAGCCCAGAAAAGCTATGGCTAAACTGCTATGTATCAAAAACATTGCAAACTTATAACAGAGTTTAAAATTTACTTCTAGCTATGTTTAGAGCCCTAAGGAGATAATGGCAAGTCATTTTTTCTTCTTTATACATGTGTCATCATTTATGGACAGAAAATAGTTCTCAATTGTAAAAAAATAGCTCTCTATAGGATTTGCTGAGTTTTCTATGGCTAGAGTTATTAAGTAAAATAAATGGCATCTGAGAGCATTCTGCTTTGTCTTTGGCTTCAAATAATGTATTTTACTATATTTTTTCATTCTTGGCTGCCATAAGTGGCAGAAAGAAAACCACTCTTCAAATGGCTAGTGCCTAAAAAGCAAATACTTTGTAGATCTTGGGGCCAGTGTAAACTCAGAATGCAAGATATCTTCCTCAGCTTCAGTACTTGCACAATGCCTGTCTTTATTAAACATGAGTGATTTGCAAATATGACGTTTCTGAGACAGCTAATGTCATGGGCCAAAATGAATGGAATCGAAACCTGAGACACATTTCTGTTAATGGGGCTCTTTTTGAGAAACGTGCATTATTTTATCAGCTTCTTTATTTTAACCATTCTACCCTGTCAATACTAATACCAAGTGTTCATTTTCTTTATTATTTTAAATGGGAGAAAACATGCAGAAAACTTAATAACTGTTCTATTTTTAAAACCTTTATAGAAAACATAATATGAAACGTGATATGGACTAGGCACAAGACAAAACTGACTTTAATATGTTTTATGTTAATTTGTTAAAATGCAGTACATTTAACTGCAGAATGTTAGCAGGGTATATTTGTGGATAGTAGATGATTGATGTTTTTATCCTATATCCTTTTTACCATTTATTCCTTTTAAACATTAGTTACCTTTGTTATAAAAAGCAACAAAAATAATTTGTAAAAGATTAAGATATTTAAATATTTAAAAATTTTTCATAACTATATTAGTAAACAGTAGTACATAAGTCTTGATAGGTACAAATGATGTCTCAAAAGACAGATGAGATAGAAAATTACCACTAAATCTAGCTCATGGCATGACCCCAGCCGTGCAGAAGGAAGATTTCTTCTCCTCCCCTATTCACCTCTGAGTCCCAGATATCACTAAATATGTCGGGCGTCACGTTGATGATCAGCAGCCTTGAGCCTGAACATGGTGGGTCCTTTGCATTAGTTCTCAGTTCCTACCACTGTCCTCCCTTCCTGTGTCATAAGGCTCACTCACTTCCTCAGTGCCCTTCCCAGTTACTGTCAAATCTTATAAACTAATTTCTCTGCCTCCAGCCTTTTTTTCATCAACATATTTCCTGTTATATCACCAGATTAATCTTCTCCAAATATTTCTTTTACCATTTCTCACTTCTGTTAAAGAATCCTGAAAAGCATCTATTTCTTGTTTTCTATTGTTCCAAATCTAAACTCCTTTTGTCCTCTCTAGTTATCCTATAATTGGTTACAAACCATTTCTCTGAGCTCATATTGTACTACTCACCATGTCGCAATTCTAGTCAAGCAACTCTTCTCTCCTTCTCCTACATAATCAGGCACAATTCCACATCCCAACCCTTCTTTTTTCTGTTCTGCTATCATGTAATATCTTCCTGTTTCTTTTCAATCTGTTGAAATACTAAGGACCCTTTGGTCTGCCCTAATTACCATTATTGTTCATGAAGCCTGATTGACAAGTCCAACCTGCAGAGAGCTCTCTCTTACTGATTCTCACTTGTTCATGTAATATGATCATTTAAAAAATTCTATATAAAACACGAACTGACTACAACCACTTTCACATACTAGGCAAGTGGCATTATTACATTAGGAGAGATGATTCTTGTTTTTTTTTTTTTTAGGAAAATAAGGATTCCTTGGGAGATGAATTTACAAGAATGCCAAATTGATCTTCAAAATTAAAGGGTAGAAATTGAGATTATCTGATGTCCTGGATAAGAGAGAGTAGAAAACTTGTAGGAACTGGAGAAGAAGAGGTGAGAGAGAGTTTGAGAAAATGTAGCTAATTCAATAGTTTTAGGGAAGAGTGGACAATGAGAAGTTACTCATGCTTAGGACTAACTGAAGAGTATAAACATTTAGTTTTGAATTCACGGCTGTCCTATGTTGTAACCCCACCTTCTGCTATCTCAAATCCTCAGTGAAATTCCATTACACACAGCTGCCCTGTGTCTTTGGTATTCTGGAGTAGCGAAGGAATCAGTTGTGGCCAATGGGAGCACAGGTTTGCCAACCACAGGCAGTGGCTGCAGAGGTGAGATGCCGCGTGTGAACAGTGAAAGAACAGAATCAGAAAATGTAGCAAGAGGAAACTAGGAGAAATGCCTCACCAATAATTCTCAGGTATTGGAGTGGTTATTTGTTTTTTTATAGTACATGAGACTGAAGCAATGCTATATATTAAATATTAAAGGAAAGGGAGTTCCAAAAAGTTGGGAACACTCAAGTAGCTGTCTATGGAAGTCACACAATTTTGAAACAACTTTAATTTATTTCTTAAGTCTGAGATATTTTCATATTGGTAAATGTTATCTGTGCCACAAGATTATAATCTAATTAAAGGAGCAAATAAATCTTATAACCTGAATCTTCACAATTGCTACCCTGGGGTCGGTTGCTCAATAAGTACTTTTGGATTGCAGCAAATTAAGTTGAATTAAGAGACTCGTTTTTCATACTGACAAAAATGGCTATAAATAGTATTGCTGATATAAAAATGTTATGTGTAGAGTCAACAATTTTACAGTATGGATACTAATTTTGTAAGACTTTCAGAAGATTTATGTTAGAAAACAAATGAAACTGTACTATCAAAATTGTTATAAAATAAACTGATCAGAAAATATTTTTGCCCTACTGAATATAGAAGAATCACAGGACTTTGCCTTTCTGGCTTTTAGAATTATGGTTCTTAGAGTTTGAATACATTGATAACATTCTTCTAATGTTATCATTCTCTGTATGATATATAACCACATAAGTTATGTAAGGAAGAGGGAAAGGTTATTTCATTTAACTTGTAGTCTATGCTTGTTTTGGATATAATAAATTAAGTCATAATATTTGTAGGTAGTCATTTACGATAGTTGAAGGCTTATAATTTCTACCATTAAGCAATTAAGCTGTCATTTTTTAACTATGGCTTTGGGTAGGAAGTTAATTTGCATAATTTTGTATATTCAGCAGTAACTATGCATTTAACTTTTATCTAGCCCTAAAAAGTAGTCTCAGTGAATATATATCTCTTCCTGAGTTCACTTTCCAACTTCTAGAAAATGAAATAAGAACTGAACTGAAGATAGGTGGAAAAGGCCTTATTTTTAGTCTGATGGAAGAAATATCACATACTTTAACTTCTCTTTTTTCCCATGGCCTTCACACTTGGTTTAAATGAAACAGTGATGACTTTTCATAAAAGACTATTTTGATGAGTGAATCTGATGAAGTCAGGTGTGGTAGGGATAACAGGCTTTAGAGAGTTGTACTTATATATGTTGAATGGAGGCTCTTAGAGGAGCAGGTAAGCTGAAATTAGGCGTTTCTAAGATAATTCAAACAGTAATATTTCTCAGAAAATCCCATTTGAATCTAATGCCTACTGATATTTTGTACACAGCCAATGAATCCCTTAACTGCTATTCAGATAAAGTACTCAAAATGAATAATATTATTCATCTATTATATAGATTGCCTGAAGATAGACAGCTATGTTTGGTTTAGGAACACAAACTATATAAATAAAAAAGTATTAATTAGTAACTAAGCACCATAAAATTCATGCCCATTCAAACATCCCTTCTTTTGTAGTACCAATAGTGGTGTCAGGCAACATCTTTGTCAATCAGTGCTTTGAAGATTATCAGTTGCTTATGCTGTTCAATTATGTAATTCAGTTTGATTAATGACTAAAAGTACAAAAGATTCAAGATTTATAAAGTGACCTGAGAGAACTGTTTGAATCTCATCCACAGCCAATAAAACAAACATGAGGCTGTGGAAGCTTAGGTCAGAGGAGAAAAGCAACAAGATTTATATGTGAGGGGCTTTCAATAGGTAATAATTTAGGCCTCTTTCTGCTTAAGAAAAGGAGAGGGAATACTAAAGGGGACTCTGTTTTGCAGCTTAGGTACCAGCTCTGCCACAGTGGGCTCTTGGAGGCCCTGATTCCAGGGCTTGGCTTTTGGATGGCATTTCTGGACCTGCCCTGAGCCAGAGGGGAACACACTGCCCTGATGGGAGAGTCCCAGGCCTGGCAGCATTCACCACAAGCTGACTGAAGAGCTCTTGGGCCTGGAGTGAACCTTTAGCAGTAGCCAGGCAATACTCACCATGGGCCTGGGCTGGTGGTGGCCGTGGGGAGAGATTCCTCTGCTTGTGGAAAGGGAGGGGAAGTGTAGAAAGGAATTTGTCTTGTGGCCTGGGTCCCAGCTCAGCTGCAGTAGAATGGAGCATCAGGTAGTTTTTGACTCTGGTAGTCAAAAATTAAGGTTTCCAACTGCAGACCCTGACTCTTGGATGGCATCTCTGAACCCATCAGGGACCAAGGGGGAACTCATTATCATAAAAGGAAGGGCACAAGCCTGGCTGTCTTTGCCACCTGCTGATTATAGAGCCCTAGCATCTTGAGTGAAAATAGGTGATAATCAGGAAGTGATTACTGTGAGCCTTGGGCAAGACCCAATGCTGTGCTGGCTTCATGTCTGACCTATAGCAGGCTCAATGATGGTGCCCACAGAGGTGCTTCTGTCACTCCTCTCCCAGCTCCAGGCAGCTCAGCACAGAGAAAGAGACTCAGTTTCTTTGGGAAAAAGTAAGAGAAGAGAACAAGAGTCTCTACCTGGTAATCCAGGGAATTCTTCCAGCTCTTATCCAAGACCACCAAGTTGGTACCTCTATGAGTCAATAAGAACCACAGCATTACTGGGCTTGGTGTGCCCCTAATGCAGATACAGCTGCAGTGACCAGAAACTTAGATCACAACACCCAAGTCTCTGAATTCCTGGAAAGCCTTCCTAAGAAGGATGGGTACAAACAAGCCCAGACTTCAGAGACTACAATAAATACCTAACTCTACAATACACAGACATGAACTTACACAAGCATCAGCTCAGCCAGGAAAACGTGACCTATCCAAACCAACTAAATAAGGCACCAATGACAAATTGTGGAGAGACAGAGATATGTGACCTTTCAGAGAGAGAATTCAAATATCTCTTTTGAGGAAACTCAACAAAATTCAAGTTAACACAGAGAAAGAACTCAGGATTCTATCAGGTAAATTTAACAGAGATTGAATTTACTGAAAAGAATCAAGCAGGAATTCTGGAGCTGAAAAATGTAATTGACATATTGAATAATGCATCAGAATCTCATACCAGCAGAATTGATCAAGCAGAATAAAGAATTAGTAATCTTAAAGATACCTATTTGAAAATACAGTCAGAGGAAGCAAAAGATAAAAGAATAAAAAAGAATGAAGCTTGCCTAGATGGCAGTGCCATCTAGAAGATAGCCTCAAAAAGGAAAATCTAAGTTGTTGGCCTTAAAGAAGAGGTAGAGACACAGAAAGGGGTAGAAAGTTCACTGAAAAGGATTATAACAGAGGACTTCCCAAACCTAGAGACAGATATCAATATTTAAGTACCAGAAAATTATAGAACACCAAGCAGATCTAACCCAATCAGACTACTTCAAGACATTTAATAATCAAACTCCCAAAGCTGAAGAATAAAGAAAGGATCCTAAAAACAGCAAGAGAAAAGAAATAAATAACACACAATGGAGCCCCAATACATCTAGCAGCAGATTTCTCAGTAGAAACCTTACAGGCCAAGAGAGAGTTGCATGACAAAAAGTGCTGAAGGAAAAAACCTTTTATCCTAGAATAGTATATCCAGTAAAAATATCCTTCAAATATGAAGGAGAAATACCTTCCCAGACAAATGAAAGCTGAGGGATTTCATCAACACCGGACTTGTCCTACAAGAAATGCTGAAGGGAGTAAGTACCTCAGTCTGAAGGAAAAGGATGTTAATAAGCAATAAGATATCATCTGAATGTCCAAAACTCACTGGTAATGGTAAATACACAGAATATTGTAACACTCTAATTGTGGCTTGCAAGCTACTCATATGTTGAGTAGAAAGACTAAAGGTCAAAAAATAATAACTACAACAACTTTTCAAGACATATGTCTTATTACTATAAGATAACTAAAAACAACAAAAAGTTTAAAAATAGTAGAATGAAGACAAAGTGTAGTTTTTAATAGTTTTCTCTTTGCTTGTTTGTTACTCATGCAATCAGTGTTAAACTGTCATCAGTTTAAAATAATTGGTTATAGAATATCATTTGCACTGGGCACAGTGGCTCACACCTGTAATTCCAGCCCTTTGGGAGGCTGAGGCAGGCGAATCACTTGAGGTTAGGAGTTCAAGACCAGCCTGGCCAACATAGTGAAACCCCATCTCTACTAAAAATACAAAAATTAGCTGGGAGTGGTGGCACATGCCTGTAATCACAGCTACCCAGGAGACTGAGGCAGGATAACTGCTTGAATCTGGGAGGCAGAGGTTGCAGTGAGCCGAGATCATGACACTGCACTCCAGCCTGGGTGACAGAGCAGGACTGTGCTCAAAAAAATAAAAAATAAAAAAATTAAAATATCATTGGCAAGCCTCATGGTAACCGCAAATCAATAAAATATACAATTGATACCCAAAAATAAAAAGAAATCAAAATACACCATCAGACAAAATCACCATCACTAAAACGAAGATAGGCAGGAAGGAAAGAAGAAAGAGAAGGTCACAAAACAACCACAAAACAAATAATGAAATGCTAGGAGTAAGCCCTCATTAATGGACTAAACTCACAGTCAAAACACAGTGTGGCTGAATAGAGAGAAAAAAAAAGACCCAATGATCTGTCACCTACAAGAAAAACACTTCACCAATAAAGACACACATAGACTAAAAATAAAGTGATGGAGAAAGATATTCTGTGCAAATGGAAACCAAAGAAAGAACAGAGGAGTTCCTATACTTATATCAGACAAAAAAAGATTTCATGACAAAAACTGTCAGAAGAGACAAAGAAGATCATCATACAATAATAAAGGGGTCAACTCAGCAAGAGGATATAACAATGGTAAATGTATAGACATCCAGACATATAAATGAAATATTATTACAGCTAAAGAGAGAAATAGATACCAATATACAAATAGCAAGGGATTTTAGCACCACACTATCAACATTAGACAAATCATCCAGACAGAAAATTAATAAAAAATTGGACTTATTCTGCACTATACACAAAATTGACCTAATAGATATTTACTGAACATTTCATCCAGTGGCTACAGAATACACATTCTTCTTCTCAGCACGTGGATCACTTTCAAGAATATGCCATATTTTAGGCCACTAAATAACCTAAAAAATTCAAAAACCTTGATATTATATCAAGTATACTCTCTGACCTCAATGGAATAAAACTGGAAATCAATAACAAAAGGATTTTTTGAAACTGTACATGCACATGGAAATTAAACAATATGTTCCTGCATGACCAGTGGGCCAATAAAACAATTAAGAAGGAAAGCAAAAAATTCCTTGAAACAAATGATAACGGAAACATAACATACCCAAACCAATGGGATACAGGGAAAGCAGTCCTAAAAGGAAAGTTAGTAGCTATAAAAACCTACAAGCAAAAAGTAGAAAACCTTCAGATAAAAAACCCAAGGATTCAACTTAATGAACTAGAAAAGCAAGAACAAACCAAACCCAAAATAAGCAGAAGAAAAGAAATCATAGAGAGCAGAGCAGAAATAAATTAAATGGAAACAAAGTAAACAATATAACAGGTGAATGAAATGAAAAGCTGTTTTTTTAAAAAAGATAAAATGAACAAACCTTTAGCCAGAGTAACTAAGAAAAGAGAAGACCCAAGTAAATAAAATCAAAGATGAAAAGATAGACATTATAATCTTTATGGCAGAAATTTGAAGGATCATTAAAGGATACTATGAGCAACTATATGCCAATAAATGGGAAAACCCGGAAAAAAAATAGACAAATTCCTAGACACATATAACCTACCATGACTGAACCATGAAGAAGTCCAAAACCTGAACCGATCAATAGCGAGTAATGAGAGCAAAACTATAATAAAATGTCTCTCAGCAAAGAAAAGTCCAGGACCTGATGGCTTCACTGCTGAATTTTACCAAATATCTATAGAAGAACCAATTCTAACTTTACTCAAAACTATTCAAATAAAAAAATAGAAGAGGAGTGAGTACTTACAATGTTATTCTATCAGGCTAGTATTACACTGACACTAAAACCAGACAAAGACACATAAACAAAGAGAAACTACAGTCCAACATCCCTGATGTATATGGATACAAAAATCCTTAACAAATACTAGCAAACTGAATTTAACAGCACATTAAGAAGATCATTCTTTTATTCTAGAGATGCAAGGGTGTTTCAACATACACAAATCAATCAATATGATACATCATAACAGAATGAAGGGCAAAACCATATGATCATTTCAATTAATGCTACACAAGCATTTGATAAAATTTAACATCCCTTCATGTTAAAAACCCTAAAAATAGATATAGAAAGGATATACCCCAATATAATAAAAACTATATATGACAGACCCACGACTAGTATCATATTAAATGGGGACCAAGTGAAAGCCTTTCCTTTAAGATCTAGAACATGACAAGGATGGCCACTTTCACCACTGTTATTTAACATGGTAGTGGAAGTCCTAGCTACAGCAATTAGAGAAAGAAGTAAAAAGTATACAAATTGGAAAGAAAGACAAATCATCCTTGTTTGCATATGATATGATTTTATATTTATTTGAAACAACATAAAGACTCCACCAAAAAACTGTTAGAACTGATAAATTCAGTAAAGTTGCAAGATACAAAATTAACACACAAAAATCAGTAGCATTTCTATATGTCAATAGTGAACAATATGACAATCAAATCAAGAGAGCAATCTCATTTGCAATATCTACAAATTAAGTAATATAGCTCAGAATTAACCAAAGAAGTGAAATATTTCTACAATGAAAATTATACAACATTGATGAGATTACATCAAGTTAAAAAGCTTCTGCACAGCAAAGGAAGCAATCAACAAAGTGAAAAGACAACCTACAGAATGGGAGAAAATATTTGCAAACTATCCATTTGACAAAGGGTTCATAACTAGAATATATACATCTCTACAGAAAAAAATCTAATAATTTGATTTAAAAATGGACAAAAGATCTGAACAGATATTTCTCAAAAGAAGACATACAAGTGGCAAACATATATGAAAAGGTTCTCAGCATCATTGATCATTAGATGAGAAATGCAAATCAAAACTACAATGAGGTATCATCACACCTGAGTTAATATGACTTTTATCCAAAGACAGTAACAAATGCTGGCAAGGATGTGGAGAAAAGGGACCCCTTGTACACTGTTGGTGGGAATGTAGATTAATACAACCACGTGGAGAACAGTTTGGAGGTTCCACTAAAAACTGAAAATAGAATTACCATATGATCCAGCAATCCCAATGCTAGGTATATAACCAAAAGAAGGAAAATCAGTATATCAAAGAGGTATGTGCACTCCCACGTTTATTTCAGCATTATTCACAATAGGCAAGATTTGAAAGCAACTTAAATGTCCATCAACAGACGAATGGATAAAGAAAATGTGGTACATATACAAAATCAAGTACTATTCAGCCATAAAAAAAGAATGAGATCCTGTCATTTGCAACAACATGATGCAACTGGAGGTCATTAAGTTAAGTGAAATAAGCCCAGCACAGAAAGACAAACTTTGTATGTTCTCACTTTTTTGTTGGATCTAATAATTAAAACAATTGAATTCATAGAGATAGAGAGTAGAAGGGTAGTTGGGGAGGCGTGATGTGGATGATTAATGGTTACAAAAATATAGTTAAGTAGAATGAATAACATCTAGTATTTAATAGCACAAGATGACTACAGTCAATAATAATTTATTGTACATTTAAAAGTAACTAAAATAGTATAATTGGATTGTTTGTAACACAAAGAAGAGATAAATGCTTGACGTGATGGATACCCATTTACCCTGATGTGATTAGTATGCATTGTATGCCTGTATCAAAATCTCTTATGTAACCCATAAGTATATATACCTACTATGTACCCACAAAAAATAATAAAATAAAATTAAATGACTGATACATCCTATAAAAAATAGACAACGATTTAAGAATGATAAAATGAAGAGATGAGTCTAGGAAACAAAAATGAGCCTGTTGGCATCTGTGATATGAAGTTCAAACTTGAAGGGAATAATGTGCTATAACACAATTTTCTTAGAAAAATATTCCTTCCACAAATCAATGATTCATTTCTGATTTGTTCTAAAAACTATTGCAAAATTTCTACTATAACATGATTGTAGAGATATGATCTAAATCAACTCATTTTCATAATTCTTAGTTTCAATTTTCAAGGCTAAGGGCTAGTTGATTTCTTTTCACTGTGTAATATAAAATTCTTCATCTCCACTGTTTGTGAACTTACTTAAAATGATCTTTTGTTGGAGGCAAACTAATTCTCCTTAAATTCACTTTTGCACTTTTCCTATTTTAGCTTATTTCCTAAAGCATCATTGAGATAAATATTGAGTTAGAGTAATAATATCTCTTCTTGATTAAAAGATGGCATATTACATATTCTTTATAACTCTTCAATTTTTCAATAGAAATACATTTTAATATTAATATTTGATTTTAACACATAGGTTTCTGTCAATTATTTACTTAATTATTTTCTGAATACTTACTGAGCACAAGGTAGTGTTGGGGTGCTGGCCCTACAACAGTCAACTAGCACAATCCTACTTGGCTTTTTCTCTTCATGTCCTTGGGAAAAATTGCCTGGCTGCCCTAACACTATCAGAGAAATGATGGGACACTTTACGTTCCTATCCAACTGTAACTTCTTTTATTCCGTGATTGTCAGATATCACACATTTGACTCTAATAGGAATCCTTTTCTAAAATAGGAAGCTAGTGAAAGTTCAACATGGCTTCCCATTCACTTAGTGCTCCTTTCCTGGATAATAGGTAGTAGGTTTTTTTCCTCTTAGATACTGTGTTTTAGTACATGTACCTCAACTGTTATGTGCTGTGTTAAATTTTATTGCTCCTAGCAGACCATTATCAGGAGTATTGCTCTTAATTAACTTCTCACCTAGTTATAAGCATTGTGGCCTCATTACATGGGGAATAAATATACTTATGCCCCAATGGTCAAGTCAAGAAAATGGCTGTTTCAACAAATCAAGCAAAGCAATTATTGCATTGTGTTTTGTGAAATCTGCTGTACAGATTTAGAAGGCTGAAATATTTTAATATCTTGGAAAAAGAAATTATTTTCTTTACATTTTAAAATTAGGCATGTTTATTAAGAAGCATTAAGTGAACTTGATAAATATCTCCTGCAGCTCATTACATTTAGAAATTAAAACAACATGTTATCTGGTGGGATAGATTGGGTTTCCTTGATCGTAACTGACCCAGAGAAAGTACCACTTGATGTACACTCTATACCTTAAACCATATTAAAACAGCAAAAAAAAATCAAAAACCAAAAATATAACTGTGATTAATTAAAATGCTGGATATTCAAAGACGTTTTCAAAATAAACATGCTAGCTCAGGCAAAAATGTTCTTCCTCACTCAAGGCCAGCCTTTTCTCTGATTCTCTTAATTCCATCTCCTTCTGCCTGTTTAGTGCCCATCCAATCAAATATCCCTCTGCTGTGTTTCATGTTCAGTATCACCTGCTTCATCCCATACATTTCATCTGCCTATTCCTCTATTCATTTCTTCAAGTCTTTTAAAAAATGACTTTTATGTGTTAAGCACTGCACAAAGTATGTATCAATGAAAATAAAAACACATAATCATAATAATCATCCATATTCCTTAGGCTTTTCACACATTACTTTGTGTCATGCACACAATGACCCATGTGGTTGGCAGTGCTTTTATGTCCCTTCTACAGATAGAGACACAAGAAGAACTAATCATATAGCTAGTAAGGGGTAGAGTTGGCATTTGAACCTAGACCTTTGGACTGCAGAGCGGTATGATCTCTGCCCTGTGACACACAAATGGACAAGTGTAATATATGATCATTTATATATTGCAAACATGCAAAAGAAACAGTGAGACCCCAGATGAGCTGTGGGCATGATTTTACAGAAGTGATTCTTGAACTGAGTTTTGAAGGAAGACACAAAATTTTGAAATCATCCTTGACTCCTTCACTTTGTAGTCCCTTCCCACTCTGACCCAGAGCTTCATCCCATAATTTGCTTTGACTAATGAGACCAAATATGCTACATAGAATTAGAAGCACTCTGTGCCTTTCTGCTCACACTCCTGCTTTTTTGCCTTCACTACTAGGATATGTCTGCATCAGCCTGCTGGAGGATGAGAGACTAGAAAGAGCGGAGTCAGTCCTGCTGTCCCAGATAGGGCTCCATACATAGTCTAGAGCCCCTCCAAGATAAGCAGATTCCTGAGTGAGCACCTCGTTTCCACAGCCCAACTCAGGGAGCTGACTTATCCAGCCAACCCATAGACACATGAGCAAAAATAAATTCTTATTGTTGTATGTCACCAAAGTTTTGTAATTTGTGTTACATCGGATTATTATGGAAAGGGATAACAGATGTAACACCTATCTGTCTATATTTCATCTCCCAAGTCCAATTAGTTGTTCAGTGATAGCTATGATATCTCTGTGCTATTCTCATTCACACTTCATTCCCTTTCAATTATTGTTGAATTATTGACTACCCTAGTCAATTTTCTCATTGCCTGTATTCTGGACTATGGTGGTAGCTTATTAACTGGTGTTCTTGCCTCCAAATCTCTCCCTTGTTCAACCTATCTATATAAAAGTCATTACATATTTTTATTAAAACAGAGTATTGGTGTTGCCACTAATCTCTTCAAAGCCTTCAATGATTATTTCCCTAAGACCAAAATCCTCAGCCTAACATTGAAACTCTACACCTGTCATCTAGTCCCACATTCCTTCTTGCTTACCTGTTCAGTTCTCTTTTTCCATTACCACACTATGCTTCCCCTCTTTGCTATCAACCATCTAAGCAAATGCACATCCTCTTCCCTCCATCTAGAATGCCCTGCACCCTATTTCCAGATGTCTAGATCAGGAATTTTATCATTCCTGTATGCCTAGATCTTGTGTCTCTGCCCCAGAAACCTTTTTCTGATTCTCAATTCTGAGCCTTCCTCACATTTTTTATACCACCTTTAGAATCTTGAACACTCACTTTTTACCATAGTCATTTATGTCTGAAGACTTGTATATTCCACAATATTGGTCCTTAGGGCTGCTGTAATAAAGTATCATAAACTGGGCATGTTGAAACTACAGAAACTTGTTCTCTTAATTGAAGTCAAAAGCCCCATGAGATATCATCTCACACCAGTCAGAATGGCTATTATTAAAAAGTCAAAAAATAACAGATGCTGGCGAGGTTGTAGAGAAAAGGGAATGCTTACACACTGTTGGTGGGAGTGTACATTAGTTCAATCATTGTGGAAGGCAGTGTGGCAATTCCTCAAAGAGCTAAAAACAGTAATACCATTTGATCCAGCAATCCCATTACTGGATATATACCCAAAGGAATATAAGTTGTTCTACCATAAAAACACATGTACGTGTTTGCTCATTACAGCACTGTTCACAATAGTAAAAACATGGAATCAAGCTAAATGCCCATCAGTGGTAAACTGGATAAAGAAAAGGTGGTACACATACACTGTGGAATGCTACATAGCCATAAAAAAAGAATGAGATCATGTTGTTTGCAGGAATATGGATGAGCTGGAGGCCAACATCCTTAGCAAAGTAATGCAGGAACAGAAAACCAAATACTGCATGTCATCACTTATAAGTGGGAGCTAAATGATGAGAACATATGAGCACAGAAAGGAACAACAGACACGGGGACCTATTTGAGAGCGAAGAGTGAAAGGAGGGTGAGGAACAGAAAAAAACAACTGGGTACTAGGCTTAGTACCTGGGTGATAAAATAATCTGTACAATAAGCCCCCATGGCACAAGTCTACCCATATAACAAACCTGCCCATGTACTCCAGAGCCTAAAATAAAAGTGAAAAATAAAAAAGAAATGCATTCTCTCACAGTTCTGGAAGCAAGAAGTCCAAAGTCAAGGGACTGGATGGGCCACTTTCCCTCTGAAGTCCCCAGGGGAAAATCCCTTCTTGCCTCTTTCAGCTTTTGGAAGTGCCCAGGTGTTCCTTGACTTGTGACAGTATGACTCCAATCTCTGTCTTTACTTAGTGTTCTCTCTGTATGTCTGTGACTTCACATGGCATTCCCCTTATGTGTCTGTGTCCAAACTTCACCCTTTTAAAAGTGTACTAGTTATATTGGATTAGGACCCACTACAATGCCTTCATCTTAATGTGATTACATCTGCAAAGATCCTGTTTTTCAAATAAGGCCACATTCACAGGTACCGAGGGGTTAGGACCTCACTGTGTGTTTTGGAGGGGACAAAATTCAAGTAATAGCCAGCATACTTGAGAGTAAGCATTGCATCATTTTTCATCTTTACCTTACTACCACTCTGACTAGCAAAGCTCCTGCAGGATGGAAATGATATCCTCTTCATTTTGTACCTGCTGTGCACACAAAATTTACTCATTGTTCAACTTTTTTCTGAACTGAATCCAATTGTTTATTTAAACATGTTTGGGATGATCATAAAAGTATTCAGAGGATGCCAAGAAATATTTAGTTTTAAGCGTCAATAATATGTGAGATGTTATAAAGCCTCAAATATGGAAGTAGTTATTAACACATTTTTAAAATCTCAATTTGGCAGAGAGAAAGGTCTCAAATGCACCAACAGAGACTGGCAAATTCAATTTTTGGAGGTATGAGTGAGGAAGAAAATAATTATCAGTTGAGTTTTGTTTTTTTTTTTTTTTTCCAGATGGGCTAATAAGTTGGCTAACTTTGAAAATTAGGTAATAATTATTGTGTTGTCTTCATTTTGAAGTAGTGAATTTTTAAAAAGAACATTGACGCCTGTCATGCCTGGAATATGGTGACTGGGGATCAAAGAAATGGGTTTATAAAAACCAAAATGTTCAGCAAAGAGAAGCCAGAATTCATGTTTAAAGTCAAAAGACATGCACATTCATTAATTTTTTCAGTCAAATTATCCTTTTTGAAAGAATGATGGTGGCACCATCTCTGCGAGCAAAGGTCAAGAAAATTTTGTGTCGATGTCACAAAACAAAGCACAGTAAGTACTTATTTGCCATATTCCAAACTGTTATCACAGGAATCAACGGGCAACACAAACTGCTGCTGCTGCCCAAGGAAGCAGTTCTTACAAACATGGTGTGAAAGCAGCAAGGCTGTGAGCTCAGGTCCTACCCAGGGTCTTCGCTCGGAGAATTAAATTTGCTGGTCACCAATTGGCTCTCCTTAACCAGCTTGTAAATGTGAGGTTTTGGTCAAAAAGAAGACTGAATAGGAGACAGTGAATGATATGTGAAGAAATTAGAAATACACTGGAAATTATAAAGAAAAATGATATGCTTCAGTGGAGAAAGCAGAGACGACTAATATTTGGGTGTGGGATCTGCCACTTATGACTGACAATCATGAGTGAGTTCCCTTTTCTCCCTGAGCTCAAATTTTCTCATTTATATAGTGGGTATGACAGTAGCCTGTGGTGATAAGAATTAAGTGAAAATATGCATTTAAAATGCTTAACATATGGAAGGAATGCAATAAATGCTAATTATTACTTCTATTATTTTATTGAAACAAAAAATTGAAAGCATTTATCTACTACTGATCATGGAGAAATACTGGCATTTAAAAAATAATGTGGGTCTTTATTTCAGTGGCAAACAAGGCATAATTACAATGTACTGGTTTTACTTATAAAGTGGTGTGACTTTTTAACTTTGGTAAACACATTGAATAAAATAGAATAAATATTTTACTTTAATAAAAAATAAAATATTAGTATTGAACCCATAGAAGTAAATACTAGCAGCACCTAGAGGTCTAATTTCAGATTATGCAAAATCACAAATGAGAAGACCACTATGTTTCACTTAGATTCTTCACCTAAAGCCTTTCCACACAGTAACTTACTCAAGGAAGCATGGGTTTAATTAATTTAATATGCAACCACTAGGGAATTCTAAGAAATGTATTTTAAGAGTTGTTTGGTGCATTTTGGGTCCTCTGATGCTGTTCAACCAGGAAGTTTGCTACTAGTCCATGGGTTTTCAAATTAATTCTATAAATGGATAGGTAGCAAGTATTTGGGATTGTGTGGATCATACAGTCTGTCACAACTACTTAACTTTGCTATTATAGCAAACTGTTACTTTATGTAAACACATAGATTTGGCCATGTTCCAATAAAACTTTATTTGGGGGCATTGAAATTTTGAATTTCATATAATTTTCAAATATCACAGAATATAATTCTTCTTTTGGTTTGTTTTTAATCCTTTAAACATACTCAACTAATTCTTAGCTGGTGAATTATAATGAAATAGGCAACTTGTGGGCCAGATTTGGTCCAGGGGCCATAGATTGCTAAACTGTGGGTTAGATGAGCAAATATGTTAAGTAACCACAAGACTTTATATAAATGAAATAGCACAATTTTCTTCCTCAGATGTCAGCCTTTTCCTGTATCCCTGTAATTTTGAAACTTAAGGAACTGCTTCCTGTATCTAGTTAGACAGCAATTAATCTTACTAAAGTTAGCCTTTCATATATAAAGTGGTGTGAAATTTTGGGACACAAACACATGTGTGCCAAAACTTCAGTTTCAGGAGAAATATATTCTCTATGACTGAACTTTCTTCATATTTTAAAATCCTTTCCATAGAACTCTTTACACTTCCTTTATCTTGAGTAGTTCAAGACTTTCACTTTTCTCCTTGTCCCACGTCATATCTAAATTGTGGAGGATAACATAGCATCAAAATAGAGCGCTGTGGGCCTTGTGTGGCACTGCTCCATGCTTGCATCTGCTGAAATGTCTCCTCTAGTCCACAGTCACTGTTGACTCACCATGATGATGTGGTGGACTTCAGTTCCCTGTTTCATCTTTGGTGATGTTGTGTTTGTTTCTACAGACCTGTCGTCTATACTATGAGGCCTCTCCAAGCTCACCAACTCTTTCTTATCTAAATTCCACTCTGTTTGGGGGGTTTGTGAATATTTACTTGCTCTATTATACCCCACTGGGATTATGAGAAACTCTCTAGCACTGTCATGCATGCAGCCATCTTTATGCTGAAGCTTGCACACTAGTGGGTGGAGTCTTGCAGGGCTGCCATCTCCAGGGATCACGAGGGGTCCTCGACTTTTGGACCTCAAACCTGGAAAGGGATCTGCTGCCCACTCTAACCTCTTCTCAGAGCCCACAGCACCCCCTCACACATGAGGAAAACATGACTGTTTTCCTCACTGATGCTTCACTTTCTGTTCAGAGGATTTTTTTTTTTTTCATCACTGGAATAGTAAAAACTTGCTCTTATATTTTGTAAATTCTTCCAAATATGTTCTTTCGACATTAATTTTATGCTTTGATTTCCTCAGCATCTAGCCTTCTGAGATTTGAAAACTTTATCTTTAACATAATTGCCCCATTGTGTGTTTCCAATATCAATTTTGAAAGGCAGAAACAAAACAGGCTCCATTTTTTTCTTCCTCTCCACACAATGTTTTAAAAATTCTATCCTGGAGCTAGACTGGGCCTTCTCTTATTTGTGAATGGATTAAAAAGTAATGGGGCCACAAATAATCCCTCAGCTAAGTATATTACCTTAACATAGCACAGCTGTATCTGCCCCTGTACCTTGTTGAATGGTTGTACACTCAGCTTATGGTGAGTTGAAGCCCACTTTAAATTCCACATGAAAATGCCTTGGAAATATTTTACTTAAGAGTACAGAATTTAAGGGTGGGCACAGTGGCTCACACCTGTAATCCCAGCACTTTGGGAGGCTGAGGTAGGCAGATCACCTGAGATCAGGGGTTTGAAACCAGCCTGGCCAATATGGTGAAACCCCATCTTTACTAAAAATACAAAAATTAGTCAGGTGCGGTGGTGGGCGCCTGTAATTACAGCTACTTGAGAGGCTTAGGCAGGAGAATCGCTTGAACCCAGGAGGCAGTGGTTGCAGTGAGCCAAGATCGCATCCTTGTTCTCCATCCAGCCTGGGCGATAGAGCGAGACTCCTTATCGGAAAAAAAAAAAAAAAAAAAGAGTACAGAATTTAATGTTAAATCCCAAAACAAAAGAATATATGTAGAATGTGTTATATTCCCTGCCATATCTCCCAAAGAGGCAGATAGCCAAAAATTCTCATGGCTTTTCTTCCATTTTTTGTCTTTGGAAGTTAACATATCCTGTAACTGGGCTTAGTTTATATATGCCAATATCAATTTCTATTTTGTCTTCTACAGTCATTTAGTAGGTCCTCCGTTCTGTGACTAAAAGCAAAAGAATGAGGTTCCATAGGTATGAGGCCCCACCTGATAAAATGCTGCTAAAATTAAGAACAGAAAAACCGAAAACATTGTCCACTAAGCAAGACATATGATGTTTTTGTTCAATTATTTGAAGGTCTGGAAACTTATTTCATGTTTAAGCTATGAAGGAAAAGTGACATATAGAAGAAAGAGAATTTTAATACCAAACTTTCCTGTAATTCAGTTGTTCAGAGCAATATCAAAAGGACTATATTTGTTCTCAAATATGATTTGACTGAAATGACAAAACTTTGTCATTCAGAGATCTCACATTTCTCTTTGAGTTTCAGAATGTGAAGACAAAAAATTGCTAACCTGCTATCTGTTTTCAAGTCAAAACTGATTATCCCAAGTCATTGCCAGTCTCAATAAGAATGCTTAATATGTTTTAAAAATTCTTTTTATGCTTTCGAAATATGCAGGGTAATTTTATTTTTAATCCTTCTGTATTTACTCTTGCCAGTCATTCTGAATATGGGTGATAAGTTTGTTTTGTACACATTTTACTTATAGCATAAAAAGTAAATCAAAGACATCAGTTTCATAAACGTTTCCTATTATCTTTGTGTTTTGTTTTGTTTTTTTTTTTTTTTTTTGAGACAGAATCTTACTCTGTTGCCAGGCTAGAGTGCAGTGGCTTGATCTCGGCTCACTACAAGCTCCACCTCCCGGGTTCAAATGATTCTCCTGCCTCAGCCTCCTGAGTATCTGTGATTATGGGTGCCCACCACCATGCCTGACTAATTTTTTGTATTTTTAGTAGAGACAGGGTTTCACTGTGTTAGCCAGGATGGTCTCGATCTCCTGACCTTGTGATCCACCTGCCTCGGCCTCCCAAAGTGCTGCGATTATCTTATATTAACAATTCCAGAAAGTCCTGCAATTCATGACACTTGGTGAAAATGGATTAGAGCTTTCCAAAGGTTTGTTTTTTACAAAGTCAACTTTAATTTTATGAAACTGCTTCTAATTTGAAGAATTATGTATCTTTTACCCAACATCTAAGTCCTCTGTCCAATTAATGAGACTCTGGCCACCCGTGACAAAGTTTACTCATTTGTTATCTTACTTGCAAAAGTGATGTTGATGGAATGCGTGATAAGCTCTGGTTTCTTCAAGTAATACTCAATCTCTAACCTCTTCCAGAATAAAAGCTTAGAAAATTTTCTGTGATCCCTCACAACTGATTGATTGGGGATGACATGTCAGGCTTTGGGCTGGAGATTCAGTGATTGCCTCTTGCCTAGGAGGTTTAAATTTTCATGTCTCCCTCTGAGCTGCAGCTAACATGTAACAAATTTGCCTGGTTAGCTGACATTACCTCAGTATTGTCTACAACTTTGGGCATCCTACATGACTTGCCCGTCCTGTAGTAAGGATAGGCATAGCCAGGCCTGGTGTGTGAAGCTGTAGACAGAAGAATAGTTCTCCATGCTGCAGAAGCCAGAGCAAAAAAGCTAATCATGTATGGCAGTGAGGATGAAGTAACCTGCCTTCCCTCCTAAATAAACAGATGGAAAGAGTTTGCAGTTCATTTCTTTCCAAGGTAACAAATTACTTTATTTCTGTGTTTCACAGTAACAGAATCAAAAGTTCTTCTCTTTGGGGAAATTTTATTTTTCTTTAATTATTCCATGCAAACAACAAGAGACCTGAGTCTTCTGGGGATAGATGCAGAGAAGTCAAAGTTAATTAGTTTTTCTTACGATACACTGCATTTGGGTAAAATATCACTGTGGGGGCACAATGACAGATTACTCGATCAAGTGCTGAGTGACTAGAAAGGCAGAATTTTATCAGAAGATTCTACATAGAAATAATATTTCACCTTCCTTGAAAGTCAGCATCGTTTGGTACTCTCCTTGGATTTCTCGGTTCATGTACTTTCTTTCATCTACACTTTGTCTTTCCTTTAAGATGTCAGACAGCATGAGAAAGTGATGGAGTGGCCTGCAAGTCCCCAGTGAACTCAAGAACCATGTTTCTATTTAACCATAACATAAAAATCACAAATCAAACGCAGTTTCTTTTTCTCTTATGATTGTCAAAGTTGTACATTCTGAAAAACTTCAAGGCGAAACAAAGAAATCTACTTCAATGATTCTCTGTCATTTCATAGGTAGGTGTTTAAATCAGGCTGTGAGCATTACACAAATACATCTATGGCTCAAAAATCAGCCTTCAAATTAGGTATTTATTATTTTCATGCCTGATTAAGGCCTGATTATATGAAAGCATGCCAAGTACATGATTTACATTATTAAAATATAAGGCTTCAGCATTGAGTATGATTCCCAAGTGATCCTATTATTAATTTATTAAGCATGTATCTTGTAATGAACTCAAGATACCTGTCTCACAAAAGAATAGCATTATCGTGTACTAATGAAATAGGCAAAGTATGAACCTCACATATTGAAGGCAAGTTACACATTGATGTCTTCAAGTCAAGGTCTAAGCAAGGTTGTTCTGTAATTCAGGAGAAATTCTGGAAATAATCACCACAAAAATGTCTCTGTTAGTTTAAAGCATTCATTAACAATTTAAACCCAGGCAAATAGCTAAAAACAGAGACTCCCTTAAATAAGTTTACATCTCAATTTTACTCATCCATTTATTTCTTGTGAAATGATAAATAATAAACAAAGACGAAGAAAATAAGAGCCCTATCTAAAGCTTTCCTAATCAAAGGCAATTTTTTCTTTCTTGGATCTATTTTGTATACTCGTTTCACATAGTAAATATATGACTGTCTGTGATGGTTAACATGAGGTGTCAACTTGATTGGGGTGAGGGATGCATAGGTGGCTGGTAAAGAACTGGGTGTGTCTGTGAGGCTGTTGCCAGAGGAGACTGACATTTGAGTCTGTGGACTGGGAGAGAAATACCCACCCTCAGATCACCTTCCAAAGGCTGCCAGCGCAGCTACAACAAAACAGAGGGAAGAAGAGGGATAAGTGTGGCTCTTTCTGGCTCTCTTTCTTCTTCCCATACTGGATGCTTGCTTCCACTCCTCTTGCCCTTAGACATCAGACTCCAGGTTCTTCTGTCTTTGGACTCTGGGACTTGCACCAATGGCTTCCAGGAGCCTCTTGGGCCTTTGGCCACAGACTGAAGGCTGCACTGTCAGCTTCACAGGGAACTGTCGACTTCCCTGGTGTTGAAGCTTTCAGACTTGGACTAAGCCACTACCAACTTCTCTCTCCCTCAGCTTGCAGACACCCTATTGTGGGACTTTGCCTTGTAATCATGTGAATCAATTCCTCCTAATAAACTCCCTTTTATGTGGACATATATCCTATTTGTTCTGACCCCCCCGTGAAGAACCCTGACAAATACACCATCCAGACTCTTCACTGCAGGAAAATTACCTTCTTCAACAAGGGAATTTTAAACCTGAGGACTTTCCCCCAAATATGATAGACAAAGTGTGAGACTGTTGACAACCTGATGTACTGATATGAATCCCTGTGGTACCCCGGAGCAACCTTGACTTCTGCTTCCAATTTTGGAATAAAATACTAGATTCTATATTTTTAAGATGAGAATTAATTCACTATTATGAAATACTTGACATTGCCATCTCAGGCCCATTTTTGAACTCTTGGAAATCATTCAAATAAGACTTTCTTTGAGGAACTAATGGTGCAAT